>NC_139020.1:204412900-204611322 GCF_964662115.1 Mustela nivalis | reverse complement strand
CGAGGGATAAGCAGACTGGGACTTTGGAACTCCATCCCAGAACCCTGGAGTCATGATCTCAGCAGAAGGCAGACGCTTAACCAAATGAGCCACCCAGAAGTCCTAAAAATAAAATCTTTAAAAATTTTGTCTGGAAATACAGAAAGGGAAATTAGAGAACCGATTCCATTTACTATAGCACCAAGAACCATAAGATAACTAGCAATAAATCCAACCAAAGAGGTAAAGGATCTGTACTCAAGGCACTACAGAACACTCATGAAAGAAATGGAAGAAGACACAAAAAGATAGAAGACCATTCCATGCTCTTGGATTGAAAGAATAAACATTGTTAAAATGTCTATACCGCCTAGAGCAATCTATACTTTTAATGCCATTCCGATCAAAATACCACCAGCATTTTTCAAAGAGCTGGAGCAAATAATCCAAAAATTTTTAATCAGAAGAGACCCCAAATTGCTAAGGAAATGTTGAAAAACAAAAATAAAACTGGCGGCATCACGCTACCTGATTTCAAGCTTTACTACAAAGCTGTGATCACCAAGACAGCATGGTCCTGGCATAAAAACAGACACAAAGACCAGTGGAACAGAGTAGGGAGCCAGATATGGACTCTCAACTCTATGGTCAATTAATCTTCAACAAAACAGGAAAAAATATACAGTGAAAAAAAGACAGTCTCTTCAATAAATGGTGCTGGGAAAACTGGGCAGCTATACGTAGAAGAATGAAACTAGACCATTCTCTTACAACGTACACAAACATAAACTCAAAATGGATAAAAGACCTCAACGTGAGACAGGAATCCATCAGAATCCTAGAGAACATAGGCAGTAATCTCTTCGATATCAGCCACAGCAACTTCTTTCAAGATATGTCTCCAAAGGCAAAGGAAACAAAAGCGAAAATAAACTTTTGGGACTTCATCAAAATCAAAAGTTTCTGCACAGCAAAGGAAACAGTCAACAAAACAAAGAGGCAACCCACGGAATGGGAGAAGATATTTGCGAATGACAGTACAGACAAAAGGATGATATCCAGGATCTATAAATCACTCCTCAAACTCAACACACACAAAACAAACAATCATATCAAAAAATGGGCAGAAGATATGAACAGACACTTTTCCAATCAAGACGTACAAATGGCTATAGACACATGAAAAAATGTTCAT
The DNA here is from genome assembly GCF_964662115.1 of Mustela nivalis. NCBI lineage: Eukaryota > Metazoa > Chordata > Mammalia > Carnivora > Mustelidae > Mustela > Mustela nivalis. The sequence goes on along the minus strand of NC_139020.1, from coordinate 204,610,148 downwards.
CATCACTAGTCCTCAGGGAGATTCAAATTAAAACCACATTGAGATATCACCTTACACCAGTTTAGAATGGCCAAAATTAGCAAGACAGGAAACAACATGTGTTGGAGGGGTTGTGGAGAAAGGGGAACCCTCTTACACTGTTGGTGGGAATGCAAGTTGGTGCAGCCACTTTGGAGAACAGTGTGGAGATTCCTCAAGAAGTTAAAAATACAGCTTCCCTATGACCCTGCCATTGCACTCCTGGGTATTTATCCCAAAGATACAGATGTCCTGAAAAGAAGGGCCATCTGTACCCCAATGTTTATAGCAGCAATGGCCACGGTCGCCAAACTATGGAAAGAACCAAGATGCCCTTCAACGGATGAATGGATAAGGAAGATGTGGTCCATATACACTATGGAGTATTATGCCTCCATCAGAAAGGATGAATACCCAACTTTTATAGCAACATGGACGGGACTTGAAGAGATTATGCTGAGTGAAGTAAGTCAAGCAGAGAGAGTCAATCATCATATGGTTTCACTTATTTGTGGAGCATAACAAATATCATGGAGAACAAGGGGTGTTAGAGAGGAGAAGGGAGTTGGGGTAAATTGGAAGGGGAGGTGAATCATGAGAGACTATGGACTCTGAAAAGCAATCTGAGGGGTTTGAAGTGGCGGAGGGGGGTGGGAGGTTGGGGTATCAGGTGGTGGGTATTATAGAGGGCACGGATTGCATGGAGCATTGGGTGTGGTGAAAAAATAATGAATACTGTTTTTCTGAAAATAAATTAATTAATTGAAAAAAATAATAATAAGTGTTTAAATTTGTATAATGTGAACAGATATACCTTAATAATATAGTAATTTGAGCTACTTCTTTTTCCTTTACAAGTATGCAAGAGAGATGTATGTTTTAAAAACTCACTACAATTAAAATTATTATTACATTTAGTAAAAAAAAAAAAAAAAAACCTTAAAAATAAAACTTCCCTATGACCCTGCCATTGCACTACTGGGTATTTACCCCAAAGATACAGATGTCATGAAAAGAAGGGCCATCTGTACCCCAATGTTTATAGCAGCAATGGCCAAGGTCGCCAAACTGTGCAAAGAACCAAGATGCCCTTCAAGGGACGAATGGATAAGGAAGATGTGGTCCATATACACTATGGAGTATTATGCCTCCATCAGAAAGGACGAATACCCAACTTTTATAGCAACATGGATGGGACTGGAAGAGATTATTCTGACTGAAATAAGTCAAGCAGAGAGAGTCAATTATCATATGGTTTCACTTATTTGTGGAGCATAACAAATAGCATGGAGGACATGGGGAGTTAGAGAGGAGAAGGGAGTTAGGGGGAATTGGAGGGGAGGTGAACCATGAGAGACTATGGACTCTGAAAAACAATCTGAGGGTTTTGAAGGGGCGTAGGGGGTGGGAGGTCGTGGTGCCAGGTGGTGGGTATTATAGAGGTAACGGATTGCATGGAGCACTGGGTGTGGTGCAAAAATAATGGATACTGTTATGCTGAAAAGAAATAAATTTAATTAATAAAAAAAAGAATGCCATAAAAAATAATGAATACTGTTATTCTGAAAATAATAAATAGATAGATAGATAAAAGATTAAAAATAATTTTTGTCTGCGACAAATTCTTGGGTAACATAATCTGCGATTGCTAGTGTTTTTAGCAGATATACCACATTCATAGTAATGCGGAGATATTAAGGTTCCTGATATTTTCTACATAAGCTAAAGCCAAGTTGGGAGTCAAGAACAGAGGATTGAGGTAGCGAGGGAAGCACAGAAATTGAGAGTTTTGGTTTGAGATACTCCTGTGAAATGAAATCCCGGAGGAAAGAGCTCCAGGTTGGGCCGCAGGGAACCCAAGTAGGAAACGCAGATCTGCGGAGGAATTTGTAGAGAAACATGCCCAAGTCTCTGGGGAGTAAACACCTTGGGAATGTAGCACAAATGTGCAAATGCAAAAACGCGTGTCCGGCGTGGAGGGGAAGCAACACTTGGTGGGATGGTCAGACTTTGCCATATCCTGAAGAGCCACGAGGAGTCCAGCACCACGGAGGGGACAGGCCCAGCCAGGTCACCTGGGAGCTGGAGGAAATCTCAAGGTGTCCACCCAGAGGACCCTGCAGGGGAATGGGGCAGCACTATGCTGAGGGGAGTCCAAGAAAAGAAACAAAGGTGAAGGTGTGTGGCTGAGCCGGCGAGAGGCCTGGGGACATCCAGTGCCCCTGAAACAAGATGGAAACAAAAGGAAAGCGACCAGGGAAAGAGGCCCACCTCCACCCAGAGGAAGACTCAGCCGCTGGAGATGCTGCCCCTGAACCAGGAGGAAACGGAAGGACGCCGGAGGAAGAGGAGCGCGCTCCACCTGCAGGGATACCTCTGAACTGCAAGGAAAGCCAAAAACGAAAAATCTGGCTACCGGGAAAGAATTGGTGTGCGGGTGGGAGGGGAGCTAGGGTAGAGCGCCCAGGACACAAGAAGACACTGTTTACATTTTGTAACTCCAGTACACTGCTTTCCTAGTCCTCGTCCTGCCCTGCATGGGGCCATCCCTGAGCTAAAATGAGCGCATGGAGAAATAGAGGAGAAACTGGTTTGCCTCTGAGCTTCAGAAAAGCTAAGGCATTAGAAAGCAAAGACAAGAACCGCTGGCATATTACAGATGGCACCCAAGAAAATAGTGCTCACCTGGGGTTCCTGGAAAAACCAAAGAGGAACCCGTTCCTGAGCACCTAGGCATGGCCAAATTCACTCCTGATTCAGACCCATGCATTGAGCAGTCACTGGCACACTTGGGCACCTTCCGGTCAAGGCCAGGGCCAAAATTACCACATGCAAGTCTCTCACTCATGACTCTCTGGCCCCCTACTTACCCAAAAACGGAGAATGACTCATCCTACCAGTTAGGTAGAAGTGACCAGGCTTACACAGCCTAACCCCTCCTCTCTCTTCCCATACCCTGTTCAAATCTGTCACAATTTAACCCAGGAAATCTGTGCTCTTTACTCTAGGCTTGGTGGTCCAGAAGGGCTACTCCCAAGTATCTTAGTAAGAGAATTGCCTGTCAGGCTGTTGGAGTCATCAGTACAAGAACCAAAGGACAGCTCCTGGCTTGGTCTCCCTCTGTCCTCTCCAAGAGCTAAAAGGTGAAGTTCTTTATGTTAACTTTAATGGGGTACATTGGCATAGGGGTGTAGCTCTGTTGCAAGAGAGTCAGGATGCTGCATGGGTCTGGGTCTGACAGTTAAATAAGCCACTGTGTGGAGAAAGCATTCAGAGCCTGAATGATGTAGACATCACTGACCTTCTAGTAGGTGAACGCCACTAGCATGAAATAAGCCATAGTTAACTTTTCTTTAATTTTAAAATGTTCTCTAAGATTATCAGCTCCATATATCTAAATCTACTAAGAGAAGAAGCAAACCACTACCCATACACCAAATCCAACCCACAGCCTTTTTTTATAAAAATGTTTTATTGGAACACAGTGTAGTGGTATGAATGGTGGCCCCAAAAATGATATGTCACATCCCAACCTCCAATACCTGTGAATGACCTCATTTGGAAAAGAGGTCTTGGGGTTCCTGGATGGCTCAGTGGGTTAAAGCCTCTGCCTTCGGCTCAGGTCATGATCCCAGGGTTCTGGGATCAAGACCTGCATCAGGCTCTCTGTTCAGCAGGGAGCCTGCTTCCTTCTCTCTCTGCCTGCCTCTCTGCCTACTTGTGATCTCTGTCTGTCAAATAAATAAATAAAATCTTTTTTAAAAAGTTGTTTAAATAATTAAATAAATTAAATTAAATACATAATTAAGGATTTCGAGGTACAATCGCCCTGGATTATCTAGATGGATGCTATATCCAGTGACAGATGAGCTTATAAGAGACACAAAGGCAAGAAGTACATAAAGATGAGGAGAACACATGACTACAGAGGTGGCGATTGGAACGATGCACCCACAAAGCCCAGAAATGTTTGGAGTCTCCAAAAGCAGGAAAAGCAGGGAATAGAATTCCTCTTAGAGCTTCAGGACATAGCACAGCACTACTGAGACCTGGATTTTAGAATTCTGGCCTTCCAGAACTGTAACAAAGTAGGTGCCCATTGTCTTAATTCACCTAGTTCTTGATGAATTGTTAGAGCAGCCACAGGACACTCATACTGACGGCCACGCCCACTTGTGCACATACTGTCTATACATGTTTATGCACTATAGTGTCAGTGAAGTGGTTGCAACAAAGAACATAGAGCCCACAACCCCCCCCTCCAAATATTTAGTATCCAATCCTTCACAAAAATGTTTGCCAACCTGTGCTCTAAGTTGTTGTCAGTTACTAATATTTCCAAAGTAGATGATCCTTCTGGGAAAGAATGCTCTAAATAGCCTGCCTGGGGAGTGTAGCCAGAAAAATTCTGCCATGTGAGCTTAAAGATATGAACGTGTTTACTCCAGACTGGGGAGAAAAAAAACTAAGTAAGTGGACCTGGGGGACTTTTGCAAAGAAAAGTCTACGTGTGCAGTCAAATTATGAGCTTTTTTTATTACCCTCCACCAAACACAATGACCCATCTCTACTCTTCTTCCATGTAACTACTCAACACTTGTTGGGAGTTGGATGTGGTTCAGATCCCTGTTCACAATCCCAAGTTGAAATGCTTGGGACTCACGGACTCTTGAAAAATACACCTGTTTCTGTCTTTGATAGACTAAGAAATTCCATGTCAAATATTGAGGAAATGTTTGAAAAAGAAAACAATGATGCTCAGGCCCATGGAGAAAAGAACACCATGACTTAGGGGGGCCATGAGGTGGCATAGACATATCTGACATCCAAGATGTTCCCAAGAGGACAACCCCAGCAGAGGAGAAGTTCTTTTTCATTTTGGTTCCCTCACCCATGGGAAACAAGTTTCTCAGAGAGCAGAGTAATAACAGCACAATTAACTTAATGAGAATTGTCAGAATCCAACCTCCAAGGAACTATAAATAGTAAATATGCAATGTCCTCGCCTCATCTACAGCTCAACTGTCTGGGAAGAAGAAGTTCAGCCAAGCCCTCTCAGAGAACAGGTACCTGACGCCACTTCCCTGCCCTTCCTTGGATATCCGTCTGCCAGGAAATCAAGGACACAGAGAACTAGAGGTGCCCCAATGCCATCAGGGTGCCTGCTGTGGAAAACAGGTAGGGGGGGCAGTCAAAGCTCTCAGAAGATGAATTTTGGGCGGTACAAATGGGGATAAGTTGCCGGTGAGAGTCCACTTAATTAAAGCATTTTACCCAACTCCATTCCTCCGTCTCTCAATTTCTCCTCCTCTCAGTTTTTTGGCAGCCATCACAAACACCACTGTTCTCCTCTGTCAAGACGCCCCTGTATTCTTTCATCTGGAAAATCTTCATTTATTCATTCAAACAAGAAACATTCTCTGGGATTCCACACAGTTAGGGCATACGAGTCCATTCATACATCTTCTGATCTGTTAAGTTCTTTAATGTTCTGTACCTCAGCTTCCACATTTGTAAAGTTGGGAGAATAGAAGTACCCACTTCAGAAGGTTAACATGGGGATTAAATTAAGAGAGATGATGCTTGGGAGGGTTTTTTATTGTCTCTATTGCTTGATAAAAACCTAACCTGTTCATTGTTATCACTGCATTACTGCAAACACATATTCATTTGTGAAATAAAAATATAGTAATGATAATAAAGAAAGCTAAGGCATAAAAAACACAATATATGTATTTGACACATGGAAGTCCTCAAGAAATTTTAGCTAATTTAACAAAGGCATCGTTCTCATTTACTGTGTATTTGCAAGTTTCCAGTTCCTATTCCAGGAGATTTATATTTGTGTTAACATGTAAAACGATTGTGACCTATTTTTTCCTATGTAGGCTCCACACCCAGTGTGGGGGCCAGCGGGAGGGCTTGAACTCACCACCAGAGATCAAGACCTGAGCTGATATCAAGAGTTGGAGGCTTAGCTGACTGAGCCACCCAGGTGGCCCTGTGACCTATTTTCTAAATGTAACTGCACATATAAACACTACTGGGTTTTTTTCCTCTTGTGCCCTTTTTTCTTTTTGTGATTTTTGTTTTTGAATAATGTTACATTTACAGAAAAGTTACAAAAATAGTTCAGAGTTCCCATGGTAATGAAAACATTTTGGAATCAGATAGAAGCAATGATTGCTAAATACATTAAATGTATTTTCTTGCCATGGAATGTTACTTTAAAATGGCTCCTGGGTTTTACATAAGTGTTTTGTATCAAATGCATTACCAAAATCATACTCAGTCCAGAGGTTTTCAGCTGCCAACTCGCTACCCCCAGTCAACCCATTATCTTCATAGTGAAAGGTGTTGTGTTTTCCATATTTAACATCCCTTACATCTTTTTCTTCTTGAATTACATTAGCTGTAATTTCCCAGGTGTTGATAAACAACAATTGAAATGGTAGACTTTTTTTCATCTTTCAAACTGTCATAATTTTTTTCTTCCAAGATTTTATTTAAATTCAAGTTAGTTAATATGTAGTGTAGTATTGGTTTCAGGAGTAGAATTTAATGATTCATTACTTACATATAACATCCAGTGTCCATTCCTTCAAGTGCCCTCTTTATTCCCCATCACCCAATTACCCCATCTCCCTACACTCCTCCCCTACAGCAACCCTCAGTTTGTTCTGTATAGTTAAGAGTGCCTTACGGCCTGTTTCCCTCTCAGTTTCCATCTTATTTATTTTTCCTTCCCTTCCCCCATATTCATCTGTTTTGTTTCTTAAATTCAACATATAAGTGAAATCATATTTGTCTTTCTCTGACTTATTTCATTTAGCATAATACCTTCCAGTTCCAACCATGTCGTTGCAAATGGCAAGATTTCATTATTTTTTATTTTTATATTCTAATTTTCTGCATGACACAATTTATCATTAAGAATTTTTTTCAATTTATGGCCCAGTTATTGATCATTTCTTCTCTTATTTCTCTTATTTTTAGACTTTTTATTCAGAGAGAACTATTCTCAAAGGTTATATATCTTCATATAAATTTATATTTATCTATTTTCTTCTGAAAGATTGTATGGTCTCTTGTTCCCCACTTAACATTAAACATTGAAATTTATTAGGGAACATAGGTACCTGGCTGACTCAGTCAATAAAGGATGCGACTCTTGACCTTGGGGTCATGAGTTCAAGGCCCCTGTTGGGTGTAGAACTTATTAAAAAAAAAAGTAAATATTAGAATCACTAAATCATACACCTAAAACTAATATTACACTGTATGTTAAATAACTGGAATTTTTTTTTAAACTTTCTAAAAAGAAATTTATTAGGGAATACGGAGACAGATTTAACATTATTTTTTCTTGTTAATCACGAAACACTTATTGCTCTAAAAGACACTGTAATATATCTAAGAATTTTAAAAATGCAAGTTAAGTTGATAAAAATATTTTTATATATCCTAAATTATGGTGAACATCTTATAAAATTACAAAACTCCGGGATTATACTTTTGAAAGAAATGAAGCACAACTCTTACTATAAATTTGAGCAGTATTGTGGGATTTCATACCAAGGCAAAAAGACCTAAAGGTAAGTAGGTGTTGTAAATTAATATTTTTTGGAGAAAGTATGTAAATATTATAGAAAAATTTAAAATTATTAATGAAATCCCAAAAGTGCACATACTTTATAAATACCAAAAAAAAAAAAATCAAAAGCTTTCCTAATGTAATAGCAGTATCAGAGATACAATTTGGGAGAATATCATTATTCACAACATTAAGCTAAAATACATTAAAATAATGTGTAGAAATCCTGTCATTTGTGGCACCATGAATGAACCTGGAGGACATTATGCTATGTGAAATAAGGCAGATATAGAAGTACAAGTACTTGCATGATTCCATTTACATAAAGTATCTAAAATCGTTAAACTCACAAAAGCAGAGAATAGAATGTTGGTTGTCAGTGGCTGGGTGGAGAGGAAATAAGGAATTGTTTCTCAGTGGGTGTAAATTTTCTGTTGTGCACATTGAGTAATTTATAGAGATCTGATGTATAATAGACTGGGTATAGTTAATAATACAGGATAGGACACTTTAAAATATGTTAGGAGGATAAATTGTGAGTATTCTCAACACACACACACACACACTCACACACACATCTACTCAGAATAATACAAGGAAACTTTGGGAGGTGACAGATGTGTTTGTTACCTTGACTGTAGTCATGATACCACAGGTGAATGCATATGTGCAAACTTACCAACATGTATATATCAGATATGTGCAGTTTTCATAATCAACTATACTTTGATAAGGCTAGGAATAAAAGATGAACTTATGTGAAGAGAAACTCAGTATTTAGAAAGTCTAGGACACTAAAATCAACAGATGAATGGATAAAGAAAATGTGGTATACATACATAATGGGATATTGCTCAGCCATAAATAGAGAATATAATCTTGCCACTTGCAACAACATGGATGGATCTAGGGGATATAATACTAAGTGAAATCAGTCAGTTAGAGAAAGACAAATGTATGGTTTCACTCAAATATGAATTTAAGAAACAATATAAGTGATCATAGGAAAGAAAGAGAAACAAACCAAGAAATAGACCCATAACTCTGGAGTACAAACAGAGATTGCAGAGGGGAGGTGGGTGGGGTGTGATTTAAACAGGTGATGGGGAGGAAGGAGAGCACTTGTGATGAGCACTGGGTGTTGTATGGAACTGTTGCACCACTAAATTCCACAACCTGGAACTAATGTTACACTGTATGTGAACTAACTAGATTTTTTTTAAGCTTCTTTTTTTTATTATTAATTTCTTTTTTTCTTTAATTTCTTTTCAGCATAACAGTATTCATTGTTTTCGCAGCACACCCAGTGCTCCATGGAATACATGCCCTCCCTAATACCCACCATCTGGTCCCCCCAACCTCCTACACTCCCTCCCCTTCAAAACCCTCGGGGTGTTTTCCAGAGTACATAGTTTCTCATGGTTCATCTCCCCTTTCAATTTCCCCAAATCCCTTCTCCTCTCTATCTCCCTATGTCCTCCATGTTATTTCTTATGCTCCACAATAAGTGAAACCATATGATAATTGACTGTCTCTACTTGACTTATTTCACTAGCATAATCTCTTCCAGTCCTGTCCATGTTGCTACAAAAGTTGGGTATTCATCCTTTCTGATGGAAGCATAATAGTGTATATGGACCACTGGCCATTGCTCCTATAAACATTGGGGAAAGATGGCCCTTCTTTTCACTATATCTGTATCTTTGGGGTAAATACCCAGTGTGCAATTGCAGGGTCATAGGGAAGCTCTATTTTTAATTTCTGAAGGAATCTCCACACTGTTCTCCAAAGTGGCTGCACCAACTTGCATTCCCACCAACAGTGTAAGAGGGTTCCCCTTTCTCCATATCCCCTCCAACACACACTGTTTACTGTCTTGCTAATTTTGGTCATTCTAACTGGTGCAAGGTGGTATCTCAATATGGTTTTAATTTGAATTTCCCTGATGGCTAGTGATGATGAACAATTTTTCATGTGTCTGATAGCCATTTGTATGTCTTCATTGGAGAAGTGTCTGTTCATGTCTTCTGCCCATTTTTTGACATGATTATCTGTTTTGTGTGTGTTGAGTTTGAGAAGTTCTTTATAGATCTTGGATATCAGCCTTTTATCTGTACTATCATTTGCAAATATCTTCTCCCATTCCGTGGGTTGCCTCTTTGTTTTGTTGACTGTTTCCTTTGCTGTGCAGAGCTTTTGATCTTGATGAAGTCCCAAAAGTTCATTTTTGCTTTTGTTTCCTTTGCCTTTGGAGACATATCTTGAAAAAATCGATTCCATTTACTATATCACCAAGAACCATAAGATACCTGGGAATAAACCTAACCAAAGAGGTAAAGGATCTGTACTCGAGGAACTACAGAACACTCATGAAAGAAATTGAAGAAGACACAAAAAGATGGAAGACCATTCCATGCTCTTGGATCGGAAGAATAAACATGGTTAAAATGTCTATACTGCCTAGAGCAATCTATACTTTTAATGCCATTCTGATCAAAACTCCACCAGTATTTTTCAAAAAGCTGGAGCAAACAATCCTAAAATTTGTATGGAATCAGAAGAGACTCCAAATCGCTAAGGAAATGTTGAAAAAGAAAAACAAAACTGGGGGCATCACGTTATCTGATTTCAAGCTTTACTACAAAGCTGTGATCACCAAGACAGCATGGTCCTGGTAAAAACAGACACATAGACCAGTGGAACAGAGAGCCCAGATATGGAACCTCAACTCTATAAGCAAATAATCTTCAATAAAACAGGAAAATATATACAGTGGAAAAAAGACAGTCTCTTCAATAAATGGTGCTGGGAAAACTGGACAGCTATATATAGAATAATGAAACTCGACCATTCTCTTACACCATACACAAAGATAAACTCAAAATGGATAAAAGACCTCAACGTGAGACAGGAATCCATCAGAATCCTAGAGAAGAACATAGGCAGTAACCTCTTCGATATCAGCCACAGCAACTTCTTTCAAGATATGTCTCCAAAGGCAAAGGAAAAAAAAGCGAAAATAAACTTTTGGGACTTCATCAAAATTAAAAGCTTCTGCACAGCAAAGGGAACAGTCAAGAAAACAAAGAGGTAACGCACGGAATGAGAGAAGGTATTTGCAAATAACAGTACAGACAAAAAGTTGATATCCAGGATCTATAAATAACTCCTCAAACTCAACACACACCAAAAAGGCAATTATATCAAAAAATGGGCAGAAGATATGAACAGACACTTTTCCAATGAAGACATACAAATGGCTATCAGACACATGAAAAAATGTTCATCATCACTAGCCCTCAGGGAGATTCAAATTAAAACCACATTGAGATATCACCTTACACCAGTTAGATTGGCCAAAATTAACAAGACAGGAAACAACTTGTGTTGGAGGGGATGTGGAGAAAGGGGTACCCTCTTACACTGTTGGTGGGAATGCAAGTTGGTGCAGCCACTTTGGAGAACAGTGTGGAGATTCCCTCAGAAATTAAAAATAGAGCTTCCCTATGACCCTGCCATTGCAATCCTGCATATTTACCCCAAAGGTACAGATGTCGTGAAAAGAAGGGCCATCTGTACCCCAATGTTCATAGCAGCAATAGCCACGGTCGCCAAACTGTGGAAAGAACCAAGATGCCCTTCAACGGACAAATAGATAAGGAAGATGTGGTCCATATACACTATGGAGTATTATGCCTCTATCAGAAAGGATGAATACCCAACTTTTGTAGCAACTTGGACAGGACTGGAAGAGATTATGCTGAGTGAAATAAGTCAAGCATATTTCTTGACTTAGAGAGTCAAGAGAGTCAATTATCATATGGTTTCACTTATTTGTGGAGCATAACAAGTATCATGGAGGACATGGGGAGTTAGAGAGGAGAAGGGAGTTGGGGTAAATTGGAAGGGGAGGTGAATCATGAGAGACTATGGACTCAAGTGGTGGAGGGGTGGGAGGTTGAGCTACCAGGTGGTGGGTATTATAGAGGGCACAGATTGCATGGAGCACTGGGTGTGGTGAAAAGATAATGAATACTGTTACGCTGAAAATAAATAAATTAATTCAAAAAAATTAAAAAATAATTTTAAAAAAGGATATGTCTCCAAAGGCAAAGGAAACAAAATCTAAAATGAACTTTGGGACTTCATCAAGATCAAAAGCTCAATGTGGTTTTAATTTGAATCTCCCTGATTGCTAGTAATGATGAACATTTTTTCATGTGTCTGATAGCCATTTGTATGTCTTCATTGGAGAAGTGAACTAACTAGATTTTAAATAAAAACTACACACATACACAAAGAAAAAAGAGACAAAAAACTCTTAACTACAGAGAACAAACTGGTCATTTGTGGGTGAGGATTGGGTGAAATAGGTGAAGGAGACGACGGAGTACACTTATCATGATGAGCACTGAGACATGTATAGATTGTTGAATCATTATATTGTACACCTGAAACTAATCTAAGTTTGTATGTTAACTATACTGGAATTTAGAAAATAATTTTTTAAAATGTATAAATAAATAAGTAAATGAGAAACCCTAGGACACTATACTTATAAATTCTATTTTTGCTGAAATTATATAGGGACATTGATACTATAAATTAAATATAAATGATGATTAAAAATAATTATATTGGTGGGGGTTTTTTAGCAGAAGGAACACGCAAGGTCCAGTGGATCTAAGATAAAGAAATTACAGAAAGGCAGTACAATGAAAGAACCTGACAAAGATTAGAAGATTTGCCTGGCATTCAAGAATTCTCCATTCCCACAAGCACTGAGCAGAAAGCACAAGACCAGGCATCAAGGATGACTGCTTATGGATGAAAACAAGCACTAGAGCAAGGCTCCTCAAACCTGGTGTGCACCAGAGTCCCCAGGAGGGCCTGTCAAGGCACAGAATGCTGGCTCCTTACCTCAAGTGTCTGGTTAATTAGGTCAGGTGGGCCTGAAAAATGTGCATTTCCAACACAGTTCCCAGGTGATGCTGATGATGCTAGTCAGGGATCACAATTTGAGAACCACTGATCTTAGAGAAAATTTTTCCAGGTAACAATGGTAACCATAATTTGTCAGCAATGAAGGCCAATCATTAGTCAAAATGAATGATTTCATGAATCCCCTGAGTTTGGATTAAGGAAATTACTATCATTCTGGGAAATGTTTATTTGGAGTGAATCTTGTGCTGCTTTTTTCCTCCTTCTGGGCAAACCCAGTAGCCTCATGGAAAGAGGAAACCAAACAGGAGTTGGGAATTTTCTTCTCCAGGGATTCTCAGAGGAACTGAACATGCAGTCTTTCTTCTTTGGGCTGTTCCTGTCCATGTTCTTGGTCACCTTCACTGGGAACCTGCTCATCTTCCTAGCCATCTGCTCAGACTCCCACCTCCACACACCCATGTACTTCTTCCTCTCCAACTTGTCCTTTGCTGACATCTGTTTCACCTCCACCACCATCCCCAAGATGCTGCTGAACATCCAGACTCTGAACAAAACCATAACATATGAAGGATGCCTCAGCCAGATTTTTTTTTTATTGTATTTGGATGCCTGGACAATTTACTTCTGACCGTAATGGCCTATGACCGCTTTGTGGCCATCTGCCACCCCCTGCACTACTCAGTCATCATGAACCCCAGGTTCTGCAGGCTCTTGGCCCTGGGGTCCTGGTGCATCAGTGTCATGGGATCCCTGCTCGAGACCTTGACCCTTTTGGGGCTGTCTTTCTGCAAAAACATGGAAACCCCACACTTTTTCTGTGATCTTCCTGAAGTCCTGAAGCTTTCCTGTTCTGACACCCTCATCAATAACATAGTGGTGTATTTTGTGACTATTGTCCTAGGTCTTTTTCCTCTCTCTGGAATCCTCTTTTCATATTCTCAGATTTTCTCCTCCATCCTGAGAATTTCATCAACCAGGGGCAAGTACAAAGCCTTTTCCACCTGTGGGTCTCATCTCTCAGTGGTCTCCTTGTTCTACGGCACAGGCCTTGGGGTCTACCTCAGTTCTGCAGCGACTTCATCTCCCAGGACAAGTCTGGTGGCCTCAGTGATGTACACTATTGTCACCCCCATGCTGAACCCCTTCATCTACAGCTTGAGGAACAGGGACATGATGGGGGCCCTGGCTGCATTCCTCAGGAAGGTGGTGCCTCTCAGCATCAGGACCATTATAGGACTCTCCTGAGTACCTGGGCACACGATACTGAAGACCACAAATCTTAGTTTCCTTCATGCAATATTTTTTATTTTTCCTAATTTTACATGTTTTCAAGAAAGACTTTCCTTGGTTCTTCCCTGCCCTCTATTTTTCTTCAGATTCCCTTGTAGATTCCTTTTTTCATTTTGTAACTAGTAATTTTAACTTGATATGAATAGAATCTGCTATTTTCTCAGTAAACTTCAGTGATGGTTTGGACTTCTTGAAAAATAAATCAAATCTCATGTTTTAATAGACATATCCAAGGTGATAAGATGTGTGTCTAATTGGTAAACGTCACCTTGCAAACTCATTTAGATGTTTTCTGAGGTTATGTGAATGGAATCAAGTCAAAGATTTGTGTCCAAAACTATGAGAAAATAAATTTCTATTGCTTAAGCCACCAGTCTGTAGTACTTTGTCATCATAGCCCTAGCAAACTAATACACCCTGCTTCCACAGGAGATTTCTACTGACACAGACCATGAGCTAGAGGCAGAAATTCTGGTTTGAGATTGGGATCCCAGGCAAATCTCCCAAGAGTCAAATGTGGAGTAGGATGTTCTATAAGCATCTTGCCTTTGCATGGACTTTTCCAGTCACTGGCATAAATATTTCCATGGTGACTGCAAATAAGTTAAAGAATTATTGGATTCCTTCTTCCACATTCTCCAATTTATATAGCTCAAGGGTTCTCTTGGGATCCTAAAGAATGGGGAGAGGCATCCCCAAACATACCTGTGTTGGAATGTCCCTTCCCCCTTGAGAGAGGTAGGTGCTCAAGTGAAGTTTATTTGATTTAGAAAAAGCTAATATTGTGTTCCCTAGACAAAAAGATTATAGAGTTAAGTTATACCCATGATGTCTGGAATTATGTTACTCTCTATTTACTTGGGTTTTCCCCCAGTTTTATTAAGGTCTCATTTAATGTCCCACCTGATTCATTAGGCTTGCCCGTATAGTAAGGAGACACAGAGCTTCCTGAGGTCAGCAGGGGTGTCTGAGCCAACTGGTTTCCAGAGTCAAGAGTTAGGACTACAAGATGCTGCTACTCATCCCTATAGGAAGCTGCTTCCTCTATTACCAACCATGGGTGTATGAAGTAAAGGGTTAACTGGAAGGGCCAGGGGTACTCAAAGCCTACATAGTCCAGAGAAAGGATTTGCCTTTGATCAGCTCCCAGGAAATAACATCTGAGTCCTTGGAATATCCTCCCTGATAAAAGTGTCTTTGTAACCTAGGGCCCTGCGCTGTGCCAGGTTGTCTATGCTGACTGTGTAATTTATGGTGAATGCCTGTTTTTGTTCACCTGGGGCCCTGGACAAGACTATATTCACTTGACTTCTGTGGGGGCTGAAGCACTCCATGCCTACAAGACAGACCCCCAGTAAAAATCCTGGACACCAAGGCTAAGTTGGGCTTCCTTGGCTGGCATACGTACTGTCACACATCATTGCTGAGAGAATTAAGGGCGTCCATGGGATTCCACAGAGGGGACAATTGGAAGCCCATATCTGGTGTCTTCTGGACCCTGCACCAGGCAACTTTTGTCCTTGCAGATTTTAATCTGTATCCTCTCACTGCAGTAAGTCATAAATGTGAGCATCACAGCTTTTACAAGTTCCACGTGTCCTAGAAAATCACTGAAGGCCATGGGGACCCCCAACACGGAGATCGTGAATATTGTTTTATTATAATAAATGGCAGTTTTCCTTTACCTCTTTCAATTCCACCACTCCTTGAGAAAATAAATAACATAAGCTGACCCCTCAGCTTGTGGGACCCGAAGCTGTCCTCACCCCCAGTCCCAGGAGAAGAGTTTCCTCCCTGCCTTGCTCACTGCCCTCCACAAGTTCTCCCCATGCACTTAGAGAGAAATGGAGGCCTTGGACATCCTTTCGTCCCTGCTCCTTTATCTCGGTTTCCACCAAACAAGCCAGACAGAACATGTGTGTTCAGTGCACAGTCATTCGAGCAGCAGGTCTTCCCTCGGACATCCCCCCCGCCCCCACCCCAGCCCTATTCCCTCCTCTCTGAGCGGCAGAGCTGGGGGCCCCTCACATGGCACTCTCGTTGCCTCCCCGTCCCCTGGACGTCCCCTTCTCTTGTGCCATGAGTGACTTGTAGGGCTTCCCCAGGCTGGGGAGGGTAAGCTCAGCTTCCTGCAGCTCCAGCTCCCGCTGGGACAAATGCTCAATGACGGCAGCTCCAATAGAGTCCCCCAGGACATTGGTCATTGTGCGAAGTCGGTCACTGGGGAAGGGTGGGGAGAGAGAAGCCACTGTTAGCTGAGATTTGAAGAGCACATGGAGGAGAGGGTGCATCAGGATGGGAGGTTCCTTGTGCCTGGGATGTGGGCCTCATGTTCCATCCACAACCACATAACCTCAAGCAGGCGCCTCCCCCTTGATGTCCTCAGTTTCCCCTCCTCCTAACAGATGTAGGTTGTATCAACTCTGATAAACTCACATGTGATCTTAGCATTGCAATTATTTTTTTTAAGGATGTAAACATCTGATAAAGAAAATTAGGGGCTGTGAGCTGAACAGCATACAGGATGAGGAAGGTAACAACTGTGAGCAAATCAGGCCAGCCTGGACCCTGTCTAAGTGGGACTCAGATCCCCTGACTATTCCTAAATGGGAAGGAAAGTCCAGATTTTTTTAATGTAAGCCTTCTGTTTTTCGAAGTTAAATATTAAAAAACACAAACTAAAAACAACAAAAATTTGCAAGCCAGCTCTGTCCCATGGATCACCTTTTTGTGACTTCTCCAGGTACAAGGGCTTTTCAGGCTCATCGGTAAAGCCCCCATTGCTCATCTCCTCCCCCACCCTACTCCCCAGGTTAACTCTATGGGATTTGGGATCTACAGGCCATGGTTTGGAGTATTCTCCAAGACTTTCCTTCTACTCTAAAATTCTACAACTCTGTCCTTGCTGGAATGAGGGCTCACGGGTTAGGGGTCTCACAAGGAAAGCGGGGATGGGGTTGGGGAAAGATAGCACCAGGGCCTGAAGAACACTCACAGGAACCAGTCCACAGCTATGATCAGCGTGATGTCTTCAGTGGGCAGGCCGACCGATGTGAGCACAATGACCATGGTGACCAGACCTGCCTGGGGGATGCCAGCAGCCCCAACGCTGGCTGCTGTCGCCGTGATACTGTACATGAAGAGAGAACACAGGGAGAAGGCAGGAGGTGGGAAGGAGAAGACGAGGAAGAGAGTGAGAAAGGGCACAACAGAAGGGAAGAGGTGGTTCCCTGGAACATCTTAAATTAAGTGCCTGAAAATAAAAAGCAGCCTTCAATAAATGTATTCTTTCAACTCATATTTATTGAGCATCTACTACATGCTAGACACCTAGTAGAAACTCCCTTAAAAGAAATTCCCTGCCCAAACAGAGCTTACATTCTAGTGGGGGAGGCAGGCAATAAACAAGATGAATACTTAAAACATATACTAAGGCAGAGGGTGCAATAGAGAAACAGTTCAGCCTACGAAAGTCCAAACCATGCCACTTTAAATAGAATATTCAGGAAACACCTCCCTAAGCAGTTGACACTGGACCAAAGACATGAAGGATGTGAAGTTTGCCATTATATTTAAAATGACCATATGGAACCTCTGGGTAATGAGACCCAGGGATCCATCCTTCTTCTCAGAGTCTCAGGTTATTAGGATGCACAAGCCATACTTTGGAAAACACTGGGCAAAGGTATCTCCCACCATAGCATGTGAGAGAAGATGGGACTGAAACATCTGGCCAGTTCCTAATAGCCTCAGGTTTCACAGTCTCATCTTTAGCCTCATTTGGCATGGGTAGCTGGGGTCTTCCCACATCCCCCCTCCAACATTCAAAGCCTCCCTTGACATCAAGAAGCTGAGTCTCCCTCCACCCCTAGCCAACCTAACGACTTCTTAGATCTCACCTGCTGGCAGATCCCACCCAAGATCACCTCACCTGATGGTCGTGATCTGGCCCAGGTTGAGCTCATAGTTGTTGACTTGGGCGATGAAGATGGCGGCCAGGGCCTCATACAGAGCAGTCCCATCCATGTTGACAGTGGCCCCCACAGGCAGCACGAACCTGGTGATGCGTCGGTCCACACCCAGGCCCTCCTCCAAGCAGCGGAAGGTGATAGGCAGTGTTGCAGAGCTAGGGGAGAGAACCCTGGAGGCTGAGAATGGGGAGTGGCAGGAAGGGACTGGAGTAGCCATGGGCCAAAGGAGGGATTCTGCTGAGAATACTGGGAGATCGGGTGGAAGCCAGGGCAAGGGGAGGATGGCAGGAGCATAACATTTCAGAGGTTGGTAACTGTGCATGGGGAATAAGGGCTCTTCATGATGCAAGAAGCACATGGCAATGGTAGTCCCCTAGGTTGAAGGTCTCTCGACCCACTGAAAGGCAACAGCTTAAAGCTAATTACTAGATACTTATTCGTGCCACTGGCGAACTTCCCACTCCCAGAAAGGAAAGGACTAGAGCTCTACTGACCTCCCACACCCTCAGGGTTAAAAGAGAAGTATTACATAGACCCCTAATCCCACTCATGTAGCTCAGGGAGCAACATCAGCTACACTAACCCTCCTGGTCTCTCTCCCCACCACTCCACAGCAGGGGAAGAGCAGTCAAACTGACTGGGGAGTTTAGTTGAAGGAATGGACATCTCACTTGGAGTTGGCCTATCCACAAAACATGTGGTCTGGTCAGCTTGATGTCATGCAGTGAGAAGCCTGATCTCAAAAAGAAGGCCTCTGGGAATCCAACCCTGTGGTGATCAGGTGAGTGTCATTCTGGGCTACAATGGCATCAATCTTATTGGCCAAAGACCAAAAGGTGCATTCTCCAGGCAGCAATATCATTATGAGCAATAACAATGATATTATTCTTCCATCCAGTTGGCTCTCGTGATACTTCTCAAACCACTTTGATTTTGGATGACGGGGGAAAGGGAAGCGCTTTACTAACCCTATAAAACCACAGAAAAGGGGGAAGGAAGAGAAAGGAGCCAAGTGAGCTCCCAGAGACCACTTTGAGGGGAAATGAGACTCTGAGCTAGAAAATGACACAGAATAGGGAGCACCTCGGTCCTAACCTCAAATTGGCAGCTGGTTCTCCTCCACATAAAATAGAGAAATAGAAAATGTGGAAAGCAGGTCAGTAGAACCCGTTTGGGACAAAGATAAGCACCCAGGTGTCCATTGGCCTGCAGACCTTCAGGAACCACTGACATTACCACATAGCTCAGATGAAGTTTAGTACAGGGATTGAGGGCCAGGACTCTTAGGAGGGCCTTTGAACAACTGACAGTGAACCTCAGAAAAGTGCTGGGGGTGGGGGATGAAGCCATACCTGGAAGATGTGCCCATGGCAGTGATGAGGGCCTGCAGCATGCCCCCAATGAAGGGGAAGGGGTTCCGGTGGGTGATGAGGAAGTAGATGAGGGGCAGGACACCACCAGCATGGAGGAACAAGCCCACAATGACGGTCAGGGTGTACATGCCCAGCTGACCCCCCAGGACAGCCATGTCCTCCATCTCTAGGATCTTCCCAGCGATCAGGAACAGGATCCCCACAGGTGCATACCTAGGCCAAGCCAGACACCTGTCAGAGTGCCCTCATGACTTCCCCTAAACCTCAGAGCTGGCATCCCCAAGGTTTTGCCCATATAAGACCTTAGAGCCAGGCAGTGCCCATCATACAGCACCCTACTCTGCCCAAAACTTCCCCACATACTGACAAACAGGGATGGACCCCATTAAACATATCCCACTGCCTCTGCCTACTCACCCACAGATCACACCTAGAACAGCAGGGGAAAGTTCCTACAACTCCAGCGCATACATTCTTATAAGGTTTAGCTTTCCTCCACTCCACCATTCAAGTCCCTCCCCAAATAGTCACTTCTTGGGACTCTTTCTCTAGATGTGGCCCAAACATCCCCTATTACTGGCTTTCAAACTTCCCTTATTCACCACCTCCAACTCTGTTTGTTTAAATGTGTAACCTCAATGCCCCTGTTCTCTTTTGTGTAAGTGCATATTCTCACTCACTCACTGACCCTGAGTTATTTCACCTGAATTTCCCCCAGACATCCCAAACCATATGTCTTATCAAATCATTTATTTATTCGACCACTCTCTTGAGCACCTACTCTGCTCCAGTCACACTGTCCCTGCCCCTGTGGCACGTACATTCTAATGGGGAAAACAGGCAATACACATAGAAATGCCTAATTAAAAACTTCAGATGGTGAGAGCTGCATAGAGTCCCTCAGTGTGCTGCACCAGTGTGAGTGGTCTGGAAGGGCCTCCCTGGAGATGTGACATTCACACAGTGGCCTGAACGATGTGAAGAGACACATCTATCTGAAGGGGAAGCACTGCAAGCACCATGCAAAGACCCTGAGATGAGCATGAGCTAGAAGTGCTGAAGGAGAAGAGAGAAGACAGTGTTTGTGGAGTGACAAGTGAGAGGAGACAGAGTGAGTTCATCAGGGGCTCACCTGTGCTCCCCACAAACCAGCGCATCTTAGTCTTGCAAGATGAGACACTGGCACCTGCCAGTGGTGCCTTCATTCACCCATCACCAGGCTTCTGCGTTACTCCTCTCTTTAGAAAGTGAAGACTACACTTGGTGGTTCTCATGGTAGAAGCATTGGAGGGCAGGAGGAGGCCAGGACCTCTTGGGAAATTGGTACAATAGCTTGGGTCAGAAACAATGAGACCCACCCTGAGGTGGTGGGAAGGCGAATGTGGAGCACTCTTCTGGCCACATCTGTATTCCCCTGGGCTCAGCTGGGCTCATGGTGAGACCAGATGGGAGGCTGCTGAGCTGTCTCCCAGTCTTCACCTACCTCTCTGCCTGCTCTGTGAACACCCTCCCCAGCTCCCTCATCATCATCCTTCCTCTTCATTCTCCACAAAACTCCTCAACCCTAGGTCAATTGCATGGGGCTTCTTTCCTTCTATATTCACCCAGCCAGCACATCTGGATAAATTCTGCCAACAACACCTCTATAAGTTTATGGTTTCCAATACAGTTGAGCTTCCATCTTGTCAGTCTTCTTGCCTATCCTTGATAAGCTCCCCCCTCAGCTCCTTTTCCAAGTTTTAAACTTGGCCTCTAGCCCCCTATGCAATTTTCTAATTATTGGAGATTAGGTACAAAGTCTTCCCCAGTTTGGCCCTGGACAGTCTTGTTAATATCTTGCACCACCACTCCCAACTTACCCTGTGTTCCTATCTCCCTAAACTCCCCACCATCCTCCAGCCAACTCAGGTTCCTGCAGGCTTTGTATGTTCTCTTTCCCTGCTTGAACAGCCTCTCTCCATTCCTGTCCTATTGGGTTCCCACTTGCCTTTCAAGACCCAACTATGAGGCAACCTTTTCCATAACTCCCTCTTCACCTTACCAGGCAGAGTTCACTGCATATCCCTTCCTTGGCTGCTCACTTCTTCATGTTCCCAACTCTTTTTGAACACCCCTTTGCTCTAGAACATTCCACCTTGTAATATACTTTCTAGGATGTGTCTGTCTCCTCCAAAATTTCATAAGCTTCTTGGGGACAGGGGCTGAATTCAGCATATCCCTGCATTCTAGACAGTTAACCCAGGAAAAGTTCTGCTGAATGAGTAAAGAAATTGGTGAAGGAATAGAGAATGGTAAAATGGATGCACGCATGCATCAACTAAGGAATAACTAGTGAGTGGATAAACAAATAAGGAAATGAGCAAATGAGACACAAATGATCAGGTGAGTGAATGAATGAGTGTGTTAAGTGAATAAATGCAGGGAATACATGAGGGAGTGAATGGGAGAATAACAAATGCAGAGATGAATGAGTGGGCCAAAGAATGAGCTTGACTGAATACACGGCAGAGTGAGTAAATCAATCAGTCAGTCAAACAATGGCTTCATTAATGCGTGGATGAGTCTGTGAATGAGTTTATGAGTGAATGTATAAATGAGTAAATCAACCAATACATACATGAATAACCTTGGCAAAATGGCCCAATAGCCCCTTGAGCAGCTGCCCCACAGCCTAACTTCCCAGTCCTGGTTCCACACTTCCCATGTGCCATCACCTGTCAGCCCTGTCAAAACCCAGCACTTACCAGATAATAATGCCCACCATCCTCATAATAGCCTCATTGAGGCTGTCGAAGAAATCCCGAAGGACTCGGCCCTTGTGTTTCATGCCACCAATGACCAGCCCAAAGGCCACAGAGAAGACCACAAGGCCCAGGGCATTAATGCCATTGGCTGAGCCAGGCACAGGTACAGTCTCCTCGAAGCTCAGCACCTCCTGCAGGGTGCCCAAGGCCCAGGTGACATTTTCCAGGAGGCTAGTTCCGTTGTCCATTGAGGACGGGGGAGGCATGGAGGTGCCTGGCTCAGATCCATTCTCTGTCCTCACTATGGTCCTGGTTACCAGCCTCGTGCTATACTGTGTCTTGAACTGAAATATGGAGAGATTGGGGCCAAAATCAATTCATCAGAATCTCCTGAAGAAGTTTATTTAGAACACCAATTCCTGGCTGCTACCCCTGGATAGTCTTATTTAGAGGACTTGACCAATGCACAGAAGATCGAGTGAAGGAATACATGAATAAAGGAGTGAACAACCAATGCATGGAAGAATGAGGAAAGAGTCTGCATTTTTCAAAGCTCCCTGTTCAGAGAGATTTGGGAAACTTTCTCCTCAGTCATCTATGGTGAGATGCCCTGGTTCCTCCTTCAGCACCATCCCCAGGCAGCTCTTGGCCTAAGTCCTTTTCTGTTATCTTCCCTTGATCATTTCACCAATGGGAGGTACATTCTTTCTCCAAGACTCTTCCAAATGCCCCTTCCCACTGCACTGGCATGCTCTTCTTCCCGTCCCTCACCCCAGGACCACTCACTCAGCATCAAGCTACCCCCCCCCAAACCTCCTTGAACACACCGTGCACTTCCCGCTGACCTGTTTGAAGCAGGCCTCGACCAGGTTGGGTGGAAACATATTTCTGCAGAAAAACATCAGAAGAAGGGAGGTGGTTAGACCTTGGGAAGGAGTCCAGGGTGATAATAGTAAGAAAAATAGCAATAATACCAACCATAATAGTGGCAGCCAACAAGTGAATGCTTACTCTAGACCAGGTACTGAGCTAAGTATTTATCTAAAGTTAAAGTTATCTAAAGTATCTAAAGCTAAGTGCTTATCTAAACACAACAATAATTCTTGAAGTAAGCACTACCAAGGTCCCCATTTTATGCACAAAGAAACCAACACAGAGAGAACTTACAGATGTTACCCAAAGCAACACAGCTCAAAAGGGGTGCAGATGGACCTCAAATCCATGCCTCTCTAAGCCCTTCCATAGAACCCTATGCTACCTCAGACTTCAATTCACACACATGTGCCAGTGATGCCTCAAAAAACACAGATAACTTGTGGACCTCAGATGTGGGTTTCCTCCAAGTCAGTGACTAGGGAAAAACCATGGTAAGCCTTGATTCTGGTTGGCAAAATTTAGCTTCTTTAACAGAAAAGGAGCTTGGAAACACCAAATACCACCTGTTCTGAGCTCATTTCAAGATGCAGCTAAAGCCTCCAGAGCCTAAGGTCCAAAAGATCCTACCCTAGGAGTCAGCTACTCTCAGGATTTGCACAAGGCTCCAGGACATTAAATGGATATCAATGAACTAGGTTCAAAGTGGGTGTTGCATTTCCAGGCTGAATCAGCCCGTCCCCTTGAGTATTTCCTTGCCACCTTGTCTCTCCTTGAGTATAGCTGCTTGCATCTAAGGCCAGAGTTCCCATCAAAATTAGAAAGAACGTCACCTGACCAGATCCATGAAGGCATCAGCTGTGGGAATGGTCTCAATGCGGCCCTCGCGGTGCAGCCCCTCCTTGGAGCCCTTCCCAGGATGGATGATGGTGACCATGAGGATACCAATGAAGACAGCAATGACCGTGGTCACCATGTAGTACACAGCTGCCCGCATCCCCATCCGCCCTGTTGCCTTGTTATCCAGGGATGCCATACCTGGAGGACAGGTGGTGCAACCCTGAGCAGCATCATCCACACCCCACCACCCTCTCTCCCAATCATCAGCTCTATTTCCCTCATACCACCAGCTCAACAAGAATTTACCAAGAACCTTCTTCTGCACCCCACCCCAGCACCCACGCTGCCATCATTTGACCCCTCTTATCAGTCTTCAACCCCTATTCTATTTTCCAAATACGCCTTCCACCCCATCCTTCATCCCAAGCCCCACTTCACTAAACTTCCTCTACTTCAAGCCGAACTTTCCAACTCCCGCCCCACCCTCCATTTATGCCTGTTACACCATAATGTCACTTTCATTCCACTCTTCATCCTACTATTGACCCCAATATTATACTTCCCTCCAGCCCACCTTACTGTACCCTATCTGTGAGAAATAGTTCTTTTGGTGCTCCCTCCAAAAGCCCTTTACCAGGCTAACACAACTGCCCTTCAGCTATTGCGTTGCGGGCTCCCAACAGTTTGTGTGGCCCCCTTCTCTGGAGAATGGCCCTCAGCAGAACAAAAGTTGCTTTGCCCAGAAATACCCCAGGGAAGTCCTAAAATCAAAGGCTGCCTGGTACAGGGATTCAGAAGGCCAGTTCCTTTAACTCAAATAATGGCAGAGTTGAGAAGAACAATTCTGTAGCTTTTCTCCTGCTCCAGAGTTATCCATGGGATAAGGCTGAGAGGCCAGACTCCTTCTGAACCCATCTCTGCTTAGATTCTTTCCCGGCCCCATCTTGCTCCCCTTGCTTCCTCATGGGTCTCTCTTGAATGCTATCTCTTGATATATCATTTGTGCAAATATCCCCATTTTAGGCTCTGCTTCTGGGAAACCCAACCCAAGAAACCACTCTTTCAGTCCTTTATCTTCATCCCCATCCCAAAATCTGGAGGTTGGCGATCAACCACTTAGGGGCTAAATCTGGCCCCCTCTCTGTCTTTGTAAATAAAGGTTTATTGGAACACAACCACACACGTTTGCTTACAGATGAACCTGCAGCTGCTCCTCCACTACCATAGCAGAACTAAGTAGTTGACAGAGATCATATGGCCCCCAATGTTGAAAATGTTTACTATTTGGACCTTTACAAAAAAAAGTTTTCAACCTTTGCATAACTCATCCCTATTTCTACCCTGGCCCCCATCCACCATCCCGTCACCTTCATCTCAAACACTTTCACCCAATTCCACCCCCTGGCCCTTGATGCCATTCTATCTTCCCCGGCGGCCTTATCACAGCCTTTCTTTCACCTTTGGATGCAGGCTGGTATTTTCTCTACACAGAAAAGCGCAGTAAAGTTACTGAGATAAGTGGCATAGGTCATATGGGGACTGGAACCTGAGTCTGATGAAGATCTAGGCTTTGGGCAAGAACTCGGAGTAGGTGCAGGGCTCATGTTTGAGGTTCTAAGATAGGGAGGTGATCCCATGCTTGCCATAGCTTTGGCTCCAGGTTTGAGTCGGGACTGCAGGATGGGTCTCGGAGGCCAACACTGGCCTGGGCTCTCTCACCTGTGACCAGGCTGGAGACAATGAGTGGCAGCACCAGCATCTGCAGCATCCTCATGAGAAGCTCTCCAGGGAAAGAGAAGTACTTGATCTGGCGGTAGGTAAGCTGGTACGGGCGCAGGGCAAAGGCCAGGCTGACTCCTAGAACCGAAAGAAGGGCTCGTGGAATGGGTTGGGTCACTGGGCCCCATTTGTGTGAATATGTCCTTATGCGGGGGAAAGCGGTGGGTGTTGCCAAGTGCATGTGCCGGTGAGAATGAGTGGGTGGAGTGATGATATGTGCGTGCAGGGAATTTCTCTGAGGTCTCTGCCCCTCCCAGCCAGCTCACCGATGACCACAGCACTGACGGTCAGCAGGATGAAGGCGTTCCGGCGCAGGAAGCGCAGCACGTGCTCACGTGTCATGGTCTGCAGGCGCAGGCGCGTGCGCAGTGCTCTCTGCTGCAGGCTCTCCTGCAGCCGCTGCAACCAGCCCACCCGGCCCAGCCGCTGGCCGCTCTCCCGCAGGAACAGGCTGTTCCCGTGGCTGCTCATGGTCTATCTGCGGGGGACAGAGGGGCTTTCTGGTAATGGAGAGGACAGAAGGTGGCTGTGGGGACAGGGGAAAGGGTGGACAAAGGAGGAACTCAGAATCCAAACACCAGGGGAGGGGCCATGTCCACCTGTCCACGTGGGATGTGCCCGTGGTGGGACACCTGAGAACACTGCCTGGGGCTCAGAGTTAAATCCTGGCAGAAAAGGGTCCAGATCTCCACAATCCGCTCCCAGACATGAAGGAGAAGGAAACCACAATGTAATGGACACCTTTGCCATCCCTGACTCCAGAGCCCTCCTTATTTCATATCCTCACAAGCAGCTGGGAGTTGTCCCAGCACACAAACCAAACTAGAGAGCCTTTACTGAGCATCGACTGCATGCAGAGCCCTAGACAAGGCATCCTGGTGTTAGCCCCCCCAAATTAATATGGTTTGGTGTCTGGCCTGGTAGTGCTAACAAGTGGCCTTTCCACAATGACAAAATCAGCAAGTGCCTGGCAACCAGTGAGTGCCCAGTAAATACAAGTGCCCTGCATGAGTGAGCAGAGGGGCTGTAGGTGGGATCCCTCAGGAAGGAAATGCTGACAATCCTTGACCCCAGTGGCTCTTCAAGATCCATTTTTTTTTATTTCTTTTCAGCGTAACAGTATTCATTGTTTTTGCACCACATCCAGTGCTCCATGCAATACATGCCCTCCTCAATACCCACCACCTGGCTCCCCCAACCTCCCACCCCCCGCCCCTTCAAAACCCTCAATTGTTTTTCAGAGTCCATAGTCTCTCATGGTTCACCTCCCCTTCCAATTTCTCCCAACTCCATTCTCCTCTCTAACCTGTAACCTTATTTAAATAAATATCTCTTAAATGGAAAAGAGATCATTACTTGAAATGCAAATTATATTATAATGCACATTAAACAAAATGCATGTAAAAATTAAAACCTGCCTATCCTTTACCAATGAAACATGTTACAAGTATCAGGCAGCTTGTAGCATGAGCCAGAAAAACTTTTATTTTTGTGGACTCCTTCCTCCACTAAAATATATACATTATATTAAAATATTAAATTATATTTTTACAAGTGAATTGTTACAAAAATGAATATAGTATTTTGGAACTAGATAGAGGGAATGGTTGCACAACATTGAGAATGTCCTAAAGGCCACTGATGCCTCTTTAAAA
This sequence comes from Mustela nivalis, assembly GCF_964662115.1. NCBI lineage: Eukaryota > Metazoa > Chordata > Mammalia > Carnivora > Mustelidae > Mustela > Mustela nivalis. Next base: position 204,583,067 of record NC_139020.1, on the reverse strand, counting down.
TGGTTGAGTTTATGATATGTGAATTTCACCTAACATTATACATTAAACCATTTTCTTTGATCTAAAAGTGTAGTTCTTAACAATGAATCTTGGAACGCTGAAAAAATTAAATTAAATTAAATTAAAAAAATAAAAGTGTAATTGTGTCTTCTGATTTAAAAAAATGAAAACAAAATAAATAAATAAAATACAAAATAAGTTAAAACATTTCTGCGGATCCCTAAAAGTATCATGGGCCCAGGGCACTGGACATCCTATTCTTGAACGATAGACAGACTGGCCTGCAATGATCTCACAGGGGGAAAAAAAAAAAAAGTGTGATAGTGTCCATATTCCAGGCAACCTGGGAATTCTGTTGACCCTGTAGAGTCACTTCAGGGGCAAACAGTTGACCACACTGCCCAAGATCCCTTGCCCACTGGCTCCACTTTTGGTCTGACCAGTGGGAAGCAGCAGAATGGCTGGTGGGAGCAGCATTCTCCCTGCCACACCCTGTTCAGCCAAGGTTGCGTTCCTCTGCCTCAGTCTCCTGTCAGTCCTGTGTATCTATTGGCTATTTGGATGCCTTCTTTGAAAAAATGTCTATTTAGTTCCTCTGTCCATTTGTTAATCAGATTGTTGTTTGTTATTGCGTTGTATGGGTTCTTTATATATTTAGGATATTAACCTCTTATCTGATACGTGGTTTACAAAAAAATGTCTCCCATTCTATAGGTTGCCTTTTCATTTCCTTTAACTGTGCAGTGTTTAGTGTGATGTGGTCTCACTGGTTTATTTTTGCTTTTTTTTTTATGCTTTTGGTGTTACATGCAAAAAATCTTTGCCAAGCCCAATGTCAAGGAGCTTCTTCCCTACCTTGTCTTCTAGGAGTTTTATGGTATCAGGTCTTATGTTTAAGGCTTGGATCCATTTCAAGTTAATTTTAGTATAAAATAGGGGTCCAATTTCATTTTCTATATGTTTTTATCCAGTTTTCCCAACACCTGTTGAAGAGACCAACCTTTCCTTGTTTGGTATTCTTGGCTGCCCTGACTAGATAGAGGAGCTATTGCTACAATGACAATCATATTACAATATATAAATGTATCAAAACAACATGGTACACACTTTAAACTTATACAATGTTACATGTCAAATATGTTTCAACTAAAAAAGAAATACAATCCTTTGTTTCAGCCAAGGCTCTGGCCCTGTCCTCCTCCCTCCCTTCCTCCCTGCTGGCCCCGCCCCTTTCCCCGCCCCCACTCTTGCTGGTCCCTGAGTGTTACTACACCATTCTTACTGGTTCCCCTTAACTTTGCTCATATCTTTCCAGTTCTGCTTTTCTATTGTGTTGTTTCCTGACAAATACACCAGACTTATTTGGTTCTTAAAAAACTCTCCAAGCCAATACTGTTCCTGTGCTGAACTTCACCCAGGTCAGGGAATATGGAATATGTGCAGTCAATATTGTTCCTGTGCTGAACTTCACCCAGGTCAGGGAATATGGAATATGGGAGTCTGAGGGAAGTCTCAGTTCCACCAGTAGTAGACCCCTGGATATTTTTTTTTTCTGCCACTGGCTGTGCAGTCACTTTTCTGGGGCCACCGTCTTCCTTGCCTTTCTCTGGTCCCCCATATCCAAAGCATGGGACACGTGCCTCTACTCTTCAGGCCCTGCTCCCTCCAGGTCCAAGCCCCATTCTCAATGCTAAACCCCAGTTGGGTCCATCACTGAAACCATAGTTTCACTGATTCTCACCTTGCAGTGAAAAATCCCAGATTTGGAACCACAGACTACTCAGGAAACTCATAATTCCTCCCTCTCTCTAGAATGCATGTTCCCAGTCACCAAGCAGTAGCACAGAATTACCTGTGGGTCCCCAGGTAGTATTCAGCTGAGATCCCAACTAGCCTCAAAGGGTCCAGAACTAGTTTTGTCTCCTTCCTTTCTCTTCCTTACAAGAAGCAGTACAGCATATTGCAGAAATGGACAAACCATAGTCTGAGAGCCAAATCCAGCCCACTGCTTGCTTGTATAAGTAATTTTATTGGCACAGAGCCACACTCATTTCTTACGTGTTGCCTATGGCTACTTTCATACTACAACATCTGAGCAGGGGTGTTGGGACAGAGAGTGTGTGGGCCACAGTACAATCTCTCTAGCCCTTCACTGACAAAATTTGCTAGTCCCTGTCCTAACAGAAGAGCATACCTGAGCTCTTTATTTCAAATCTCCCTCCACCTTGATGGAACTGGTCACTTTTGTGGGGCTTGGCTGGCCCAATTCACATGACGCTTAGAACAGCACCTGGTGGGTACAAAATAGAGATCAACTGGGGTTGATATAAAGCAGAAACCCAACAGACACACAGCTGAGGGCAGAGACAAACACTGAACCCTGGGTTCTCTCTTTTCCAGTCTCTCAGTCTCTCCTGGTCCTAGGCATTCTCTTGACCCTGGTTTTTGTTGTTGTTTTCTTTTTCTTTTTTTTTTTTTTTTTTTTTTTTTTTTTTTTAGACTTGCTGTCTGGGAAGTGGCCCTTCAAGTGTTCCCAGTCTGCAGGAGCTCAAGATGGGTCTCCCACCTTGTTTCCCCACCCTTGATTTTGGGGTGCAATAAGATGGGATGGCCACCCCTCCCTTGGAGCCAAAGGAAAGAAAGGAAGGGCCTCTACATCCTAAAACCAAAGCAAGCTCAGTGGGCAAATGTATGCTTCCTCTACATTTTTTCTCAACACTCTGCTGGCCAGAGGAGTGAATGGGGGAAGGAAAGAGAGGAGAGAAATCACATACATAACATATCACGCACAGCTCCAAACGCACAGTCTCACACACCTCTGTGTGCAATTGACACAAATACCACCGCACAGACATACAGTCACACACACAGAACTCTTCAGACACACAAGCCCATGCACACCTTCAGAAATGCAACCCCACTCCTGCAGTGTTGGCCATACAATCCCTACACACACAAATACACACACTTTCATGCACACCATCAGACATACAACCCCACACACACCTTCAAGACCCTGAACAATTCCTCTCCCTAAATGAAACTCCATACACCGAGAGCCACAGAGTTCTCTCATTCTCTCTCTCTCTGTCTCTCTCACACACACACACACACACACACACACACAACTTGGGACTCCAGACACAAAACTTCAGACATTCAAATTCCTTCCCACATTTAAGCACCCAGCCCACATACCTCTCTAGGAAGGCGACCCACTCATAAATTCAGCCTCCCACACACACAGCACCACCACCACCAGCCCACACACAACTTCCCACCCACCACCGGTGTAACGGCGGCCAAAGTCTCAGTCACAATCAGTCTGTCCGGAGTTGGAGGAATTAAACACCCTGATGGGGGTGGGAGCAGAGCCCTGGAAATGGAGGAAGCATCACGCACAGAGATGGAAACCTGCCCACGAACTGAGGCCACTGTCAGAGAGATGGGATGAGGAGGAGGGAGATGGGTAATGAGCCCACAGGTAATGAATGGCTAAGATGGTAGGAAACTCACCAAGGCGATCTGACGAGCGGCGGCGATCATGCTGAGGGGCAGCAGAGACAAAGGCGGCCGAGAGCTGGGAACGCGGACGCAGGGGCGCCCCACCCGCCTGACCCCAGGGTGGACCAAGCCCGCCTCGGACCCGCCCGCCCCGACCCCAAAGCCCCTGGCCGAGCGGAGCCGCGGTGTCCCCACTCACCCGCTCCCGGAGCGGCGGGGGCGGCCCGCCTGCGCCTCGGCCTGCTCGCTGCGCCCGGATGCAGGTGCCGGAGCCCGGCGAAGCGCCGGGCCGGAGCAGCAGGAAGCCGCCAGGGACGGCGCCGAGCTGGCGCGGGGACAGGACGGCGGAGGCACCGGCGCGAAGCCGGGACGCGCTGTGCAGCGGGTGGGATTCCGGCTGGCCCTGCGCTCACGTGGGTGCGGGGGCGCGGGGCGGCCGGGGGAGGGGGCGGGATCCCCTCCGGGATGCCCCCCGCCTCCCCCGCGCCGAGCCCAGGCTCAGCCGCAGCGCGGGAGGAAGGGCTCGGCGCGGGTGGGGAGGGAGGGGGATCCTGGGCTGAGCGAGGTGGGTGTTCTCTCCCGCACCCCGCCCCCGCCCCCGCCTCGGAGCCGCGCCTCCGAGCCCCAGCCTCCCGCGCCTCCTCCCCCCGCCGCCCCCGCCGAGGCCCGAAGGTCCCGGAAGAGCTGCGGGACCCGCCCCGGTACCGCTGGGCCCGGACCCGCATCCCCCGAGGAGGTCTGGGCCAGACGCGGGGGCCACCCTCCAGGTGCCCCGGCCGCCACGTGGGCTCCGTGGTCCTGCTTCTCCCTTCCGGCACACAGCCGGGCCTTGGCCTCTTGGCCGCTGTGTGCCCTTGAGCCAGCCCCTCTCCCTCTTTGAGCTTGGCCTTATTTAAACAACGGAGATTACTTGGCCGACCCCACAGAAAATTAAAGCTGAGAAAAATTCGAGCGCGTGAGTGTGGAAATGCTGCGAGCCCCATGAAGCATCGTACAGATGGGAGACGAATAATTTCTGTATTGTTGTAATTAATATTATTCTTTGCTGTCTTTAGAGTGCACCTGGCAAAGTTGATCGTGCGTTTCTTCTCAAACGACACCGATTTGTTCGATTCCAACCCCCCTCTGCCTCTCCTGAAAGCTAACTGCCCTTTTCAAGAGCTGAGGTCTCAGCCCCACAGGTCATAAAAATCAGTATATGTTTGTTACTGCTGTTGTTGTTATCGAACAACTGTTAAGGGGAACTTCCTAGCCTGGGCAGGCTCTTTTGCTTATAGTTAATCTACACACCCCTCTGAAGTAGATACCGCTACCCCCCTTTGATGAAGGGAAAGCCTTTCAGAGAGGTTCAGTAACTTTCCCAAAGTCACACAGGCAGGGAGCAACCTCCTGAGTTCCAGCTCTTTCTCTATACTACCCTACTCTCCTCCTTGACAGTAGCACCCCTCCCCCAGATAGGTGGTTCTCAAACTTAGCTGTACCTGGTGATTACCAAGGGATCTTTTAAAAATTCTGATGCCCAAGTGGCACCCTAGACCAATTCCATTAGTGTCCCTGTGTGGGGATCAGGCATCAGCGTGTTTTCATGCTCCCTGAGTGATTTCAGTGTGTGGCTAAGGTTGAGCCCCTGCCCTAGGTGACAGGTTCTCCTGGACCACACCTGCAACTCCTCCCTGAACCCTCCCCACTCCCTCTTTTTCTGTCAGGGGCTGTGCAGGAAGATTCTGGTCTCTGAGCCTGAGCCTAGAGCTCCTGCCTTTTGTAGTCATTCACTCCACAAATATTTATCTTGTGTCCATGGGGGGGGCTAGGCTGTGCTAGAAGCTGGGGATTGAGCAGGGAAGTAGACAGAGAACCCCTTGCTCTTTTACACAAAATAATAACTAAATTGGAGAAGTTCTGAAATGGTTGATTCTCAGAACCTCTTTACACACTTTTTAATTTTTTTTTTTTTGAGAGAGAGAGAGAGCGTGAGTGGGGAGCAGAGGGAGAGAGAGAGAATCTAAAGCAGGCTCCATGCTCAGTGTGGAGCCCAACGTGGGGCTCAATCCCTTGACCCTGGGATCACAAACCTGAAATCACAACCTGAGCTAAAATCAAGTTAGTCGCTTAACCAACTGAGTCACCCAGGCACCTCCCTTTTTTTAAAACACTTTTAACAATTACAGTGGATCTCCAAAACTCAAAACCACAGTCTAATCATACCTTCAAAAAAATCAAATTCCAATAGAGGGGCATCCTATCATATACTGAGCTAGTACTCCTCAAAAATGTCAAGCCATCAAACATAAGGAAAGTCTGAGACACTGTCACAGCAAAGAGTAGCCTCATGAAATGTGAGTCCCACAGGGGCTCCCAAAACAGAAAAAGGATACTGGGGGAAAACTAAGGACATTTCCACAGAGTGTGGACTTTAATAATAATGTATCAATATTGGCTGCCTAATTGAAATAAATGTATCATACTAATAGAAGAGAGGGGAAATCATTGAGGAGGAATATAGGAATTCTCTGTACCATGTTTTCAATTTTTCTGTAAATCCAAAACTCTTCTAAGAAAGTGTGTCTGTTGATTAAAAAGACATTGAAAGTTTTCATCTGTGGATTATAATTATCCATCTTCACTGTATTAGAAGTTAAGGCTGGGAAAGCTTTTAAAATATTTACTTATTCATCTTAACCTAAAATAAACTCATTATATGTTCATCTAAGTAGCATATTCTGTTGTGTAAGACTGATGATTCACAGACCTGTGCCCCTGAAGCAAATAATACATTATATGTTAATAAAAATAAATTTTAAAAAGGTTAATCCCATTTCAAGGAATGTATCTATTCCCTGGGACCCTATTGTTTAATGCAAAAATAATTAATAACAGGGTTTCTGACATTAGTTGATGTTTAACTGGTTTCAGTGAGCTCCTCTGTCTTTTGATGATCTCCACTACCAAAAAGATAGTTTTTGAGTATAATGGATTTGCACTATTAATCTGTCCACCTGTGATCATTCTAACTACACCTATAAGAGAAATGAATCAATTTTGATTTAAAAAATAGCATATTCTATGAAAAATAATTATATTTTCCAACACAAGAAAAAATTATGAGAAGACAAGTAACGTTTTACACTTTTGCAAATTGCTTTCGTATCTCACTTAATAGAAAGCTGGAGGAATGCCTAGGTGGTTAGTCGTTAAGCATTTGCCTTCAGCTCAGGTCATGATTCCAGGGTCTTGGGATTGAGTCCCACATCGGGCTCCCTGCTCATGGGGGAGCCTGCTTCTCCCTCTGTCTGTTCTGCCTGCCGATCCCCTTGCTTGTGCTCTCTCTCTGACAAATAAATAAATAAAATCTTTAAAGAAGAAGAAGAAGAAAGGAAGGAAGGGATTCTCATACAGTCAATCTTCATTATGTGAGGATTCCATATTTACAAGTCACCCACTCACTTGAACTTCTATATGACCCCAAAATCAATACCTGTGGCACTTTGTGGCCATTAGCAGACATGCTTACAGAGATACAAAATGTGAACTGGCTGGCATGCACGTTCCCAGCTGAAGCCGAACAGGGCTGTGTTCTGCCTTCGTGTTTCAGATGCTGTGCAGTAGAAGATGTCCTTTTTACAGTCTATTTAGTACCGTGTTTTTCACATTTGTGTGCTCTTTGTTGATTTTGCTGTTTAAAATGGCCTAAAGTGTAGTGCCGAGTACTATCTAGGGTTGGTTAGCACAAGAAGGCTGCGGTGTGCCTCACTGAGAAACCTGTGCTAGAAAAGCTTCACTCGGCATGAGTTACAGTGCTGTTGGTTGTGAATTCAACGTTAACAAACCAACAGCATATGTTAAATAAGGTGTCTTTACACAGAAACACACATAAAACAGAGTTAAGCTTGACTGGTGAATGGTTGGTTGTAAAAAATGTGACACAGGCTTGTAGAAACCTAACCCCGTATTTCTCCCTGATGGCAGTGGCTCAGTATTCACTAATTCAGTATTTGCAGCAACTTTATAGAACAAAACTGTCTTGAATAATGAGAATCTCGAATAAGATTCTCATTATTATTAATTATTAATTATTATGAGAATCTTGAATAATCTTGAATAATGAGAATGGGTATCTTCTGCCTTGAATCTGTCATGATGTGCTGTTTTAGTTGAAGTGTATGAAGAAAACTTAACTTCACATGGACAGGTAATTGGAAAAAGAGGAATTTTTTTTAAGATTTCATTTATTTGTTTGACAGAGATCACAAGTAAGCAGAGAGGCAGACAGAGAGAAAGGGGAAAGCAGGCTCCCCGCTGAGCAGAAAGTCCCGCATAGGGCTCTATCCCAGGACCCCGAGATCATAAACCCAGCTGAAGGCAGAAGCTTAACCCACTGAGCCACTCAGGCGCCCCTTAAAAAGGAGAATATTTTAATCAATTTTTCAGATACTTGTGGCTATTCTTTGAGAATATACCAAAATTTAATATGCCTTGGCTTCTTTTTTTTTTTTTTTTAAGAATGTGTTTATTTATTTGAGCGAGTGAGAGAAACACAGAGCATGAGATGGGGTGGGCCAAAAAGAGAAGCAGACACCCCACTGAGCAGGAAGCCTGATGCAGGGCTTGATCCCAGGACCCCAGGACAATGACCTGAGCTGAAGACAGACGCTAAACTGACTGAGCCACCCAGGCTTCCCTTAGTTTCTTTTTTGTTTGTTTTAAGATTTATTTATTTGTTTGAGAGAGAGAGGGATGGGGATTGGATGGAGAGAGAATCTTAAGCAGACTCTCTGCAGAGTGTGGAGCTCAAAATGGGGCTCAATCTCAGGACCCCGAGCTGGAACCAAGAGTCAGATGCTTAACCAACTGCGCTATCCAGAGGTCCCTCAATATGTCTTAGTTTCTTTTTTTTTTTAAGATTTTATTTATTTATTTGACAAACACACAGCGAGAGAGGGAACACAAGCAGGGGTAGTGGGAGAGGGAGAAGCAGGCTTCCTATTGATCAGGAAGCCCAATGCTGACTCGATCCCAGGACCCTGGGATCATGACCTGAGCCAAAGACAGGCGCTTGATGACTAAGCACCCAATGTCTTGGTTTCTTAAAGTATAGTTGCAGTATGAGATCTGAGACTACCCGTGAACATTTTCTACTCTATTAACATTAAAATACATTGAATGGCATCTTTTACCCATGCATGATTTTGAAAATCATGTACTAGTCATTTGAAAAGTACTAGTTCATTGAGTTACACAAATTTTCTGAATATGAACACATTTCATTATTCAATATTCAAAAGTCACAGTTGTTTAGTATGACCACCAGTCTCACTAAAGAAGTCTTTAGGGGCCCCTGGGTAGCTCAGATGGTTAAGCATCTGCCTTAGGCTCAGGTCATGATCCCTGTTCAGCCCCCTGCTCAGCAGGGAATCTGCTCTTCCCTCTCTCATTCCCCTAACTTGTGCTTTTTCTCTCACTCACTCTCTCTCTCTCAAATAAATAAAATCTTTTTTTAAAAAAAGAGAGAAAGAAAGAAAGAAAAGAAAGGCCTTTAAACATCAGGAAGCTGTCAAGATCACGGTGGTAAATACAGATTTTTCAAAATTCATGTTTTCACTTAAAAGCTCAAACATTATCACTGGTATAAAAAAAAATACTGTCGGTTGCTTTTCTTGAAGTGAAAGGCCCCTCTCTTTCACTTTTATGAAGAATGTCTGTCAAATAATATCAATCTCAGGGTAACAGGTTTGTATATCTAAAAATGGTATCCCATTTAAAAAGTAGCTGTTTCAGCTTGCAAATCAAACAATGATGCAGGTGTATGTTCCAGGAGACAGCTACCATAGTAATTCAGCATGCAGAAAAATGCTTTATGCACACTTTCCGTTTTCCCCTACAGAATATTAAAAAGACATGATCTGATACAGCATTTAGTAAATAGTTTGGCAGCGTCTTACAAAACTAAACATCCTCTTACCATACTGTCCAGCAATGGCACTCTATGATATTTACCGAAAGGAGTTGAAAGCGTATGTCTATGCAAAAACCTACACACAGATAGGCATAGCAGCTTTATTCATAACTGCCAAAACTCAGGAGCAACCAAGATGTCCTTCAGTAGGCAAATAGATAAACTGTGGTCCATCCAGGCAATGGAATATTATTCAACGTCGTAAAGAAAGAAGCTCTCAAGTCATGAAAAGGCACAGAGGAAACGTAAAAGCATATTACTAAGTAAAAGAAGCCAATCTGAAAAGGCTGCATACTGTGTGATTCCAACTATGACATTCGGGAAAAGACAAAACTACAGAGTCAGTGAGATCAGTGTTTGGCAGTGGGGAGGGAAAAAGGAGGGAAGAATTAGTGGGGCACAGAGGAAGGAAACACCCCTGTCTGAGAGTATAATGGTGGATACATGTCATCCTACATTTGTCCAAACCCACAGGATGTACAACACCAAGCACAACCCCTAACGTAAACTGTGGACTCTGAGCGATAATGGTGTGTCCATGGGGATTCATCAGTTACAGCAGATGCTCTGCTCTGGTGGGGGTTGTTGATGATGGGAAGGCTGTGTGTGTGCGAGGGCAGAGGACATATGAGAAATCTCTGTATTTTCTGCTCCCTTTCACTGTGAATGTAAAACTGTTAAAACAAAAGTCTGGGGGTGCCTGGGTGGTGCAATCAGTTGAGCACCCCCACCCCAACTCTTGGTTTGGGCTGATCTCAGGATCATGAGATCAAGCCCTACCTTGGGCTCCATGCTTAACATGGAGTCTGCTTGAGACTCTCCTCTGCCTTCACAACCTGCACTCTTTCATTTTTCTCTCTGTCTAAAATAAATTTTCAAATCGTTAAGAAATATAAATAAATAAAACAAAAGTCTTTTTTTAAAAAAAAAAACATTAAAATCAGAAAAAATGAAGGCATGCACTCAAGAGTTGAGGTTTAGTAAAATACATAGTTTTTATTGCTCCATCAATAAAATAATGGCTTTTGTTTTCCGAACCATGAGCGAGTGGGTGAAAAACAGGACTCGGCACAGTTTGGTGCGGATAATTTGGTTCGTGCTGATGTGGTAGCAGCTGTCAGTCACCATTGCTGTTGCACCGTTAAAGGACAGGCTAACTCAGTGGTAAGGTGGGATGGGGAGTGATTGCGGACGGGTACGGATGTCCTTTGGGGGATGAAAATGTTCCAGAACTAAATAGGATAGAGATGATGGCTGCACAACATTGTGAATGTGCTAAGGGCTGCTGCACTGTAGTCTTTGAAATGGTTAATTTTATGGGGTATGAACTCCACCTGAATAAAAAGAAAAGTGGCACCCAAAATTCAGTATTTCAGATAAATAGCATTTCAACACAAAATTTTGAAAAACCAAAGCAAATGCCAAATTCACGATGAGCAAAATATCAACTTTCCAAATAAAGACAGGATCAGAATTCTTGATTTTTTTCCTCCTGCTCAGGCTACCATATGGCTTGGCTCAACACTCTTGCTAATGCTGTCTTTTTTTATGTTTTGCTCGCTATGAATTTTTCCACTGAATTTTGGGGGGGAGGGATGAATTATTGATACTGGAATATTATTTATCTTTTTTATAGGAGAATATCTTTCTTACCTCTGAACTCAGAAAATACAACATAACTATATCTCCAAAGAATACTCATGAAGGAAAAAAGAAATCTGATGTATTTCGCTGTTTTGAAATTAGGTAAACACAGCGTCACTCTTTCATTGCCTTTTTCATTTCTTTCTTTAACCATTTTATTGAAATGTAATTGACATGTAAAGAGCTGATTATCTTTAATGTGTATAACTTGATGAGTTTGGGAATAAGTAGACACCCATGAAACCATCACCATCAAGGCCATAAACATATCTAACACCTTTCAAAGTTAATATTCCAATAAAATATTCCAGCATTATTTCTCTTAACTGCAGAATGTTAGGGCACTCCCTTACATTTTCATGCCTCCAACAAGTGCCTCACTCTCCTCACCCTGGCCCTGGTCCCAGAGTCTCCCATTTTCTCAGTAAGCCTAAGGCTGGTGGCTCCCTTTTATAGATGTAGAAGGGGCTCAAAGAGGTTAAGTCACCGCCCATATTATCAATATCAATAAGTGATGGGACCAGAGGTTGAGCCCAGGTTCTCTCTGACAAGTGGCTTCAGCTCTGATTCTAGCATGAGGTGGGCAGACCAGGCTAGGAGCATCCCCAAGCCATCCCAGATGACTGCCCGTGCTGTGGGGTGGGGCCTGTGCAGGGGATGAGCCAAGAGGAGCCTGAGATGGAAGAATCCAGGCTAATTCCTCTGTGGGAAGCGCTCCCTATTAATTAATTAGGGCAGAACTGGCCTGCGGCATCCCCGCAGCCCCCAGAGTCATTAAGGGAGAGGGGGTCTCATTATCAGCTAGCAGCTTCCCCATCATTCCCAGGGCCCCAGAGGGAACCGAGGAAAAGGAAGAGGAAGGTCAGGTCCTCCTTCTCTGAAACCCACCCTTCCTACTACCAGAGTGGCCTGACATGCAAGTGATTAAAACCACAAGCAGAATTTTATGGGGGGGAAGAAGAAAGAGATGAGGGGATAAGTTTCCTTTCCCCTCCCAATTCAGTCTGCATTTGTATTTATATGAGATATTCAGAATAGGTAAATCCATAAAGATAGAAAACAAATTAGTGGTTGCTGGGGGCTGGAAGGAGTGGGGAATGAGGAGTGACTACTAATGTTTGCAAGGTTTTCTTTTTGGGGTGATGGAAACTAGATAGTTCTGGAGCTAGACAGTGGTAATGGTGGCACAACGTGGTGAATGAACTTAAAACCACTGATTTGTGACTTCAAAGTGGTTACAAGGGCTATGGTGATAAACATTTTGCAATATACAAATGTACCAAATCAACACATCATTCACCTTAAACTTACACAATGTTATATGTAAATTATATCTCCATAAAGCTGCAAAAAAAAAAAATGATTACGGTGGTAAAATTTTATGTTGTATATATTTTACAATTTTAAAAATTAGTCTCCTTCTGGTTTTTGAATGTTTATTCAGCATTTAGGAACATCTGTTTTATGCCCAGCGTTATGCTGAGAAGGGAAGCGTGGTCCTGCCCTCAGAGCTCTCGCTGATTGAGGAGCAGCACTGCAGAACTCTGGAGTTCTTGGCTTTTAGAAACACTCTCTGTCCTCCCCTTATTCTGTGTCCTAGGACAGTTATGGATCACACCAACAGGCTGCCTTGCTCTCTGGCTTCTGGTTGGGTTCAGGCAAAGGGAGTCCTTGCAGGAGGTGAGAGGGCTGGAGGAGCATGAACTCAGGACATTTTCTCCCCAGGTTCCCCCCTCCCACAAACTCACTGAGGATGGCTGTACCCCTAGATCCTAGATCATGGGTCCTGGGGAGTGACCCCTCTGAATCCTGGCACTAAATGCTCCCTCCTCTTTCTCGGTTTCTGCCCAGGCGCTGCTAGCTCCAGGCTCCTGCACCATCCTTATCCCCTCCCCACCGCCCCTTTACCAAACTGTCATCGCAGTACCCAGTTTGAGTGTGCATCTGCTTCCTGCTGAGACTTCCCACTAGAAAGGCATTTAGGAAAAACAGTAGCAAAATACATAGGCATGGATAAATAAGTCCTGGAGATGTATTGCACAGCATAAAGATTACGGACAACAATATTGTACTAGAAACTTCCAAGTTGCTGAGAATCTAGATCTTAATTTTTCTCATCACAAAAAAAGAAATGTGACATGGTGGAAGTGTTAGCTAATGCGATGTTAGAAAGCATATTGCAATATATAAATGTACTGAACCACCACATTGTCCATTTTAAACTTACACAATGTTAAAGTAGTCCCCCCTTATCTTGGAGGGAGAGTTCCAAGACTTCCTACACATGCCTAAATCCCAAATAGTACCCAACCTTATACATACTATGTTCTTTCCTATACACACGCACCTATGATAAAGTTCAACTTATATTTTAGGCATGGTAAGAGATTAACACTAACTAATACTAAAATAGAATAATTATAACAATATACTACAATGATATTTGTGTGAACGTCCTTGCTCTCTCTCCCCCTCTCAAAATATCTTAAGCGTACTGGGCTCATCCTTCTACCGTGATGATGTGAGATGACAAAATGCCTACATGATGATATGAAGTCAGGGGAATGATGCAGGCATTGTGACATTGCATTAGACATTTCTGAGAATATGTTAGAAGAAGGGTCATCTGCTTCCAGAACTTGGTTGACTGAGGGTAACTGAAACCATCAAAAACAAAACCGTGGGTAAAAGGGAGAACTACTGTGTGTGTCAATTCTATCTCAATAAAAAGTAAATTCATGAAATTAGCCATCTCAACTCAAGAATATAAAATATAAATAAGCAGGCAGGCCTTGGAAGTAGACTGTAGCAGAAGTGACCTCAGTGGAAAATTGAAAAGCTGGGAAAACATTGTAAAGCAGTACCATTGACAGGGAAGAGAGAAGGAACAGAGAGCAGAAATTTTAGACTTTTTTTATGATCAAAGTCATGCATGTTCATTGCACAGAATTGTTTAAGTAAAGAAAGTGTAGGGGTACCTGGATGGCTCAGTCATTAAGCTTCTGCCTTCAGCTCAGGTCATGATCCCAGGGTCCTTGAATCGAGACCCGCATCGGGCTCTCTGCTCAGCAGGAGCCTGCTTCTACTTCTCCCACTCCTCCTGCTTGCGCTCCCCCTCTTGCTGTGTATCTCTGTCAAATAAATAAATAAAATCTTTAAAAAATAAAAAATAAATGCAGAAAGTTTAGAATCCTAATCCTTATCACCATTAAAATGTTGGTGCATCACTTTCATTACATAATGAAAAAGTTTTTTCATTACTTTCACCAAAATGTCGGTGGGGATATTTTTCCTGATTCAAAATTAGAATCCGGCTGATATGCTACATGAATGAACCTTGAGGACATTATGCTATGTGAAATAAATCAGTCACAAAAACACAAGTGCTGTATGGTTCCACTTACAGGAAGTACTTAGAGTAATCAGATTCAGAGAGATAGATAATAGGATGGTGGTTTCTGCAGCTGGGGGTAGGGAAGGGGGAGGAATGGAGAGCTGATGTTTAAAAGGGAAAGAGTCCCAGTTTGTAAGACAAAAAATTCTGGAGATGGATGGTGGTGAGTGTTGCACAACAGTGTGAATGTACTTAATGCCACTAAACTACACACTTAAAATTAGTTGCAATAGTAAAGTTTATGCCACATATATTTTGCCACAAAAAAGAGCATTAAAATCATGTCATTTCGGCAGTTTGTTGTCCTGTCTATAATGATGATTATGGTAATATTATTATTTGTCATATCTCTTAAGCAATTACATGTCTATCTGCCATGATCTTGGTGGTTTCCTTTCATTCTTCATGTTCTGTCTCCTCTACTGATGAGAAGCTCCACGAGAAACGGGACTTTGTCTTGTCACTCTTTTCTTATCTCAGCCTGGTGCGTGACAAGGCAGATACTCCGTAAATATTTGTCAAGTCAATGAATCCATTAGGAAAGAGAGATTTCTGGTGGACCGCCCCCCCACAAGTCCACTATTTCCAACCTGCTCTGCACCGCAAGAGACATATCTTTGTGGACCCTATCCATAGGCTCGCTGCTTTGGGAAACCTGCAAGGTTCCATTTAAAGACATTCCCAGCAGGAGATGGGAGCACAGGGGAGGGAGGAATAAAGTGGGAAACCCAGCAACAAGGTGAGCTCAGATAGTCAGGAGAGGAAATGGCTGTTCCTCTCTGGTTCTGCACTTTGAGCACTGAAGAGATGTTTGCAGTGTGCCCAAGTGACCAGGAATGCCACATAGAGATAGATCAGGAGTAGGCAGGGGCCCACAGAATAAAGGGTCAGATGCCCTTGTATTAGTTTTCTAGAATACCTTAACAAATTACCACAATCTGGGGGGCTTAAAATAACCGCAATATTCTCCCATACTTCTGGAGCCCAGAAGTCTGAAAACAAAGTGCTGGTGTTAGCAAGGCTATGCTTCCTCCAAATGTTCTAGGAGAGGAGGCTTCCTTGCTTCTTCCAGTTTCTAGGGGTTACCAGCAATCCTTAGCATTCCTCAGCTTGTAGAAGCATCACGCCAGTCTCTGCCGTCTTCTTTACAGGGCCTAGTGTCTGTCTCCGCATCTTTACATAGCCTTCTTATAAAGATGCCAGTCATTAGATCAAGGGCCCCTCATACTCCAACATAACCTCATGGTATGAGGTTAGGGTAACTCAACTAATTACAACTGCTAAGACCCTATTTCCATTTCCAAGTAAGGTCACATTCACAGGTGTCAGGACATATCTTTGGGGGGACACTATTCAACCTACAACAGTAGGTAAGACCCTTCAACAGTCCTGCCTCCCCCTTAATTTGGATTCCCCTATAAATTAAAAGGATGCTTAGAAGTTGAGTGGCCAGAACAGAAATTCCTATGGCAGAAGCAGCACAAAGTCCTTTTGGTTGCTCCATGCAATGGATTATGTCCAAGAGTGGCAGGGCCATCATCTTTCAGTCATTCAACAAGTAGGTATTAAGGGCCTGCCTGCTCTGTGCCAAGAACCCAGCTGGCACAGTGGATTCAGTGATGACTAAGACCGATGAGATCCTCATCAAGGAGCTGACATCTAGGGGCACCTGGGTGGCTCAGTGGGTTAAGCCTCTGCCTTCAGCCCAGGTCATGATCTCAGGGTCCTGGGATCGAGCCCCGCATCGGGCTCTCTGCTCAGCAGGGAGCCTGCTTCTCCCTCTCCCGCTCTCTCTGCCTGCCTCTCTGCCTGCTTGGGATCTCTCTCTCTCTGTGTCAAATAAATAAATAAAATCTTTAAAAAAAAAAAAAAAAAGGGCACCTGGGTGGCTCAGTGGTTAAGCCACTGCCTTCGGCTCAGGTCATGATCTCGGGGTCCTGGGATCGAGTCCCGCATCGGGCTCTCTGCTCGGCAGGGAGCCTGCTTCCCTCTCTCTCTCTCTGCCTGCCTCTCCATCTACTTGTGATTTCTCTCTGTCAAATAAATAAATAAAATCTTTAAAAAAAAAAAAAAAAAGGAGCTGACATCTAGAAAGGGAGGTGGCAAACACAACCTGATAAGTGTTATGAAGAGACAGAGGGTTCCAGTGGGGCATGGCTATGTAATACTTCAGATCAGATAGTCAAGGAAGTTCCCATTAGGATATAATATTTGATCAGAGACATAAAGGATGAGAGAGAGAGAGTAAAACATATAAAAATGTAGGAGAATATCTCAGAGAGGAAAGAACATTCCAGAGAGGACAGTCTGAGCACTAGCATGGCTGACCCCTCATAATTTGAAGACAGAATGGCAGGAGATGGGACAGGGGCCAGGTGGTAAGGAACTGGGACCTTGTAGATCATGGTTAGAAATATGGATTCTCTTCTAAACTTAAGGCTCGCCTCACTGAATCTACCCATTGGACTAAAGCCACAGTTTCCTAACCTAACAAGTAATACCTGAACCCACTAATGTGAATGAGCTTTTCTAGGGAGAAGGTGAGAAATGAGAAGTGAATGGGGATGGAAGCCTAATGTATTAGTTAGCTATTGCTATATAATAGATTATCTCAAACTCAGCAGCTTTAAAAAAACATATTTATTAAATGAGTTCTTGTGGACCAGGGCATGGCTTAACTAGGCCCACTAGTTCAGTCTCTAACCAATCTGAAGACATGATGTCAGCTGGCACTGCACTCTCTTCCCAAGGCTAGACTGGGAAATAATATGTTTCTAGGCTCACTCATGTGGTTGTTGGCAGAATTCAGTTCCTCGTGGGATGTTGCACTGGGGGCTTCAGGTCATTGCTGGCTGATAGCCAGAGGCTCCCTCAGTTCCTTGCCATGTGGGCTTCTCCATTTCTGAAAGAATGAGCAAGACAAAAGTCATGATCTCTTTATAACTTAATTCAGAAGTGGCGTCTTATCACTTTTGCCATATTCTAGTGGTTGGAAGTGTCATGAGGTCCAACCCACACTCCAAGGGAGGAGATTACATAAGGCATGAATACCAAAAGGTACAGATCATTGGGAGCCATCTTCAAGGCTGCCTAACTCACCTGAAGAACTCTACACTTGACAGGTGGATGGCAGACAACCAGCCCATGAAGGACCAAGACTAGAGGCAAAAGGGGAAAGGTGTGACAAATATAGGGGAAAAGAGTCAAGTTCTGTGTGGTTGATAATTTCAAATGGTACCTAGAGGTCAAAGTGAATGGGACAGAAAAGAAACTACAGAATTTGTTGTAAGACAACCTTTTGTCTGAACCATTTCAAGGGACTTGGGACTAGAGTCGTAGGGACCAGTCCTTATCCCTTACCAACAATATGGTCAGCACCTTTGCAGGAGGTGACTGGGAAGAACCAGGAAGAACCTCTTCTGCTATCCTGGGGCTTCCCACTGTCTCCTGACACCTCCCCCAGGAGAGTGACCTCATTTCTCAAAGACAAAATTGATTCTAGGTCATATCCCCCTGGAACGAGAGACCAATTGATGTGATTATCTCCAAGAGAAAGGGGGGCACCTACTAAAAGTAGAACTTGGTGCCCCAGAAGGGAAGACATCGGGGAAGCTAAAAAGGGGTCTCTGATAATTACCTACCAAAATTTCAGAGTGAAGGGCATCTCCCTGTAATACCAAAGGAAAAAAATAAAAGGAAAGAAAAGCTAGAAGTTTTAGAAGGTTCTCCTTCCTCATATACCCTGCAATTCCACACTATTTAATCCAAGGGCAAAACTCTGTTCCCCACTTTTCACAGTACTTGTTGGGTAGAAAGCAAGATGTAAGAATGCAGCAAAGACAGCTGCAAAAAGGAGTTTCTGTAAAACATTCTTCATTATAAAAATCAGAAAGCTAATTTCACAAATATTATTCCCCATTGGGCTGAGTTAGAAATATTTGAACTTTGGTATATTGGGAGGAGGGAAATGTGTATAAACGTAATTGTAGTTATGGGGGAAGGAGTATAGGGAAATAGAGTAAAATCAAAACATGTTCATAATAGATGTCTCTGGATGATAAAATTACAGATGATTCTTATTCTCTTCATTCTATTTTTTTCTGTATTTTTTACACATTTTGCACAACTTGTATCTGTTCTTACTTCTGTAGCTTAAAAACAAGATTATTTATTAACTTGAGAGAGTGACTTGTATTTGAAGAGTAGTGAAAAACTTTCTTAGTCCTCTGCTCGTGTATATAAATGTTTCTGAGGCATATTCTGAATTTCATCATTTCCTTTTTTTAAAGATTTTATTTATTTATTTGAGAGAGAGAGAATATGAGAGAGAGCAGGAGAGAGGGGAAGTCAGAGGGAGAAGTAGACTCCCCGCTGAGCAGGGAGCCCAACACGAGGATCCCAGGACTCTAAGATCATGACCTGGGCCAAAGGCAGTTGCTTAACCAAATGAGCCACCCAGGTGCCCCTGAATTTCATCATTTCTGTTCAGCCACACCTAGTTGAAGCTCTTGGAGACTGAAGCCTAATCCAGCGCTGCCATGGTTCTTTCCAAGCACCTGCTGTCTTGGTGTATTTGGGCTGCTATAACAGAATACCATAAACAATGTGGCTTATAAACGACAGAAATGTATTTCTCCCAGTTCTGGAGGCTAGGACATCCAAGATCAAGATGTCAGTGGATTCACCGTCTCATAAGAACTTCCTGGTTCATAGACAGCCATCTTCTCCCTGTGCCTTCACATGGAAGAAGGGGCAAGGGAGCTCTCTTCGGGTCTCTTTTGTAAGGTCCTACGTTCATTTATAAGAGCTCCTCATTACCTAATGATCTCTCAAAGGCCCCACCTCCTAATATCATCACATGAAGCATTAGAATTTAACATACACAAATGTTTGGGAGGACACAAATATTGAGTTTTTAACAGGTGCCCTTCGAGGCTGTGACCAGCAGGCTTTGAAAGCAGAGAAGAAGATGGTTCATTCATTGCTCAAACACACACATACATGTATGAGACTAGAGAAAAGTATCTAAAATAGGCCATCAGAGCCAGGAACCAGAGGTGAATTTTAGAAGCTGATATAGTCAAACTTGAATCAAAAAATGAAAATGAGATGTTGGTGCATTGAGCACTGAGTAGTAGTGTGCACTTATTTCAATGTTCAAAAAATGGTGGTATACATTAGGAGTATGTTGACGTGAATGGGTTGAGCCAACAGAAAGCCAGAACAGACTGCATCCCCTACTCAGAACCCTAATGAATTTCACCAGAGATGCTTGTTAGAGCCCAAATCTTTTGTATGCAGTCTGGCATAAGAAAGCCTCCTCAGGTGTCCCTTAGTAGCTTGGTGGGAATAGTGTTCTGTACACCAGTCAGTGAAACAACACAGTACAATCCTCTGCTTGGGAAAATAGAAGCACCTGATGGACAAAGCAAATGTTGAGTACAGAATGCTGTCCCAAGTGGGCTGTCTCCCTGGCTCTTTGGGAAACCCTCTCTGCCTCTCCTGGTGTTAGGGTAGCTCATTCATTTATTAATTCAATTACTAAAAATAAAAAGTAATCTCTTGAATCATGCTTATTCTATGTGAGCCATCATGCTAAGCTCTTTTCTCATACTGTCACATTTAATCCATGCCGTGATCCTATTATCCTAGTTGACAGATGAGGAAATAGAGTCACAGAGATGTCACTGACTTTTCCAAGATGACACAAACATTATGTCAAAATCATAATGTGAATCCAAGCCATCCAGCTCCATAATCTTAACCACAGCACTATCCTGACTCTAATGAAGAACTGTTTGTTGAGCCAGATACCACTGGTCCCAGCAATTATGCTAAATCCACATTCTTATAAATCCTGGAAACAAGTCTCCATCACCAATTGTCACCTGTCTCCATCACTTCCTGGTGACCTGGCAGTTCTCCAGCATGGCTGGCCTGAGAGGCTTCAGTTGACCATCTTACCCCTCCCCATTACTGAATGATCCCTTGTTTTGCAAAGCCATTCATTCCCTCTTCATCCTTGCACCTCTCAATCACTGAACAAGAAAAAACATACTCATTCCCTTACTCATATATTCATTTAATAAATGTTCACTGAGTACTTACTAGGAGCCATGATCTGTGCTGGATCACATGGACAGTAGCATATAAGAGAGGCAACATGATACCCTCTTAAAACTCACAGTCTGATGGGGAAAAGGAACCAAGGAGATAAGTTAAAAAAAAAAACAAATTAAATGTCTATCAATGGATAAACAAAGTTGTGGTATATAAATATAATGGAATCTGATCATAAGGAGGGAGGAATGAAGAACTGCCACATGATACAGCATGGGCAAACCTCAAAAACGTTATGCTAAGAGAAAGAGGACAGACACAAAGGGTCACAGTGTATGATTAATTTAAATGAAATATGAGAACAGGCAAATCCATGGGGACAGAAAGTAGACTAGTGGATGCCTAGAGCAGGGTGGGGAGTCTGGTGGGGGGGGTAGGAATAGGAAGTGACTGCTGATGGGTATAGGGTTTTATTGGGGATGATGAAAATGTTGTGGACCTAGATAGAGCTGGTGGTTACACAACACCATAAATATCCTAAATGCCTCTGAATTGTGTGCTTTAACATCATTAATTTTATTAATGAGAATTTCATCTCACAAAAAAAAAAAAAAAAGACAATTGGTTAAGTGTCTGACTCTTGGTTTTGGCTCAGGTCATGATCTCAGGGTCCTGGGATCCAGTCCCCTATCAGTCTCTGTGCTCAGCAGGGAGTCTGCTTGAGAATTCTCTCTCCCTCTCCCTCTGTCCCAGCCTCCACTCGTGTGCTCTCTCTCCCTCTCTCAAATAAATAAATAAATTTTAAAAAAGAAAAGAAAACAAATAAAATGATCACAGCATGTAACTACATCTATTCCTTCATCACATGTATACTGAGAACCTACCATACACCATGAGCTGTGCCAGGCATTTGAGAGCAAGTTTCCTTCTAGGGGAGGTGGGGGAAGATCACAAAGTAAAAGGATACAAATGGATAAGAGACTTTCAGGTAGTAATGAGTGCTATGAAGATACTGTATGAAGGAACTGTAAGACTAAGACAGATACTTTTGTGTAAGTAGACAAGGAATACCTATCTAAGTGGTGAGACCTCCTTAAAGGACACAAAGAACCAAGCCAGGCAAAAATCTTAAGGGAAATAGATCTGAGCAAAAGATAATAGCATATGCAAAGGCCCTAGGCTAGGAACTAGCGCAATGTGTTAGAGGCATTCAAAGATACCCAGGGAAGCTAGAGCACAGTGAGTGGGCCTGGGGATGGGAAGTAGAAGGTGAGTTAGTTCAGGGAAGTGAGAAAAGTCAGATCATGCAGAGCTTTGTGAGTAAAGAATTTGGATTTTGTTCTAAGTACAGTGACATTCACTTAAGAGTTTTAAGTAAGAAAATGATGTGCTCTAGTTTAAAATATGGTGCTGTCTGTGGTGTGGAGAATTAATTGGAGGAGACTGGGAAGGCAGGTATAGGCAGAGAGATCATGTAAATGAGACATGAGAATGGGAGCAAGAATAAGAATTGATTGTTGGAATGCCTGGTGGCTCAGCCTGTTGAGTGTCCGACTATTTATTTCAACTCAGGTTATGATCTCAGAGTCATGAGATAAAGCTGCAAGTCTAGCTCTACACTCAGCACAGAGTCTGCTTGAGATTCTCTCTCTCCCTCTCCATCTGCCCGTCTCCACGCTCACACACACTCTCTTTCTCTATCTAAATAAATGAATAAAATCTTTGAAAAAAAAATAATGTTGGTGGTAGCAATGGAGAAAAGGATGATCATCCTGGGGATACATTTTTAAAGTAGGGCTGGCAGAACTTGTTAATGTGTTGGCTACAGACATGAAAAATTAAGGAAGCTTCTAACTTTTTAACATAAGCAACTGGGGTGAACCGTGTGTCAACTGTCAGGTCAAGCAATACTAGTGGAGGAAAAGATCAGGAAGATTATGCAAAAGTTTGGTTTTGGACCTGTTAAGTTGGAGGTACCTACCAAATGCTCAAGTAAAAATGCCACTGCTAGAAAGAAACAAACAAAATGATGTGGTAGAGACTAATGGGAGAGGGATGGAGAGTTGTCCTCTCTTTTTTCTTCCCCAGACTCTAACCTGCTTCCTATGTTGAAGAAAATCCACATCAGATAAGTCTCAGTAGGACATTAAGTTCTCCTTCCTGCCATAGAAACAGGAAGTTCAGACATGACTCACTTTCCCAGCTTCCCTTGCAGCAAGGGCATGGCCATGTGATACAGGTTCAACCAGTTAGAGGCTGCCAGCTTAGACCAGAAAAGCAAAGAAGCAGATGCCACAGACAGGTGACTCCCTGCTCTGGCGGCCTCCAAGACAGATAACACAGATGAGAGCATGATGTTCTCAAGAGCCACAGCATGTCTTTTTGTTTATTGGATGTGATTCTGACTGCGAGGCCATCTTTTCTGTTTCTGTGGCTTGCACAGAAAAAAAAAAAAAAGAAAAGAAAAGAAAAAAGAAAGAAAAAAAAAGAATCCTGAGTGATGGGAAAGAAGAGTTGGGCTTAACGATAGTACTAACGAAAGAGCCTTTTGACATAGTGATACTTAAGCTGGGTTTTGAAGATTGGCGAAGAGTCACCCTTGGAAAGGACCTGGAAAGGAGTACGCCACCCAAACGAACCATGAGTGTGAGGCTCTGGGGTGGGAAAGCACTTAGTGTGCCCCAAGGGCTGGAAGAAGGTCTATGTTGCTGGGGATAGGAAGGAACAGAGAGAGATGTGCTAAATGAGGTCGGCTTCCTCAAGGAGCCAGGATTCCAAACCAGATTCCAAGCCACCCTGGCCGCGTTCCAAAGCAAAGACGCCTCTCTGCAGCCTTTCCCCTCCCCCACCTGTGGAACTGCTTCTGCGCTGTTGCCCCCGTCGTCATGGTGATGGGCACTCCGTTTCACTCGCTGTTCAGGCCAGGAAGGAGTTGGTCGGTCTTTGGGAGTCCCTGCCCCTCCCTGTGGAGGCGCTGGGGCCAGGCCGAGATAGCAAGCAGGGACAATGCCCGTGTTGGTACCCCCAGCTGAGCACAGCCAGGACACGCGCGTAGGGACTCGAGCATGGCGCGAGGCAGCCAAATCCATCATGCAGAAGGCGCACCACCTGACCGACCGCTGCGGGCAGGAGGCAGTGACCATGTGGCAACCCAAGGACAGCGTGAGGGATCCGCACGTGGCGCGCCACCTCTGCCGCGCTGCCTACATCCTGCCCTGGCGCTTCCGCGTGGAGATGCTCAAGGGTGGCGGCACCTTAGAGAAGCCGCCGCCGGGCGAGGGCGTCACGCTGTGGAAAGGCAAGATGAAGCCCCCCGCCTGGCACGCCCGCCTGCCACTGCCCTTGCACCGCGATGCGCGGGCCCTGCAGACTGCGGAGGTGGTGCACGCGCACGCGCGCGGGGCGCGCCTCACAGCTGCCCGCCTGTGCCGTGCGCAGCACCAGATCAATGGGCAGCTGCGGCTGCTGCTTCGGCAGCGGGAGGCTACGGACCGCAGGCTCAGCGAAGTGCGCAAAGGCCTGCTCATTAACCAGCAGAGCGGCAAGCTTCGGGGCTACCGGCCCAAGTCCGAGAAGGTGGGACCATCTCCCCTGCCCTCTCAGAGCCCGAGGCCTCAGCTCCCAGATGCTTGGCCGGGGGGTAAGACCCCTCCCCATAGAGAGAACGCCCACCTGCACCCCAGGCCCCAGCTCCCAGAGAGTGAGGGCACGAGAAGATGAGGACGCTCCCAAGAGGAGATGCCTCGATTCCGAGCCCAGAGGGTGACCTCCCGAGGGGATGAGATCCTCAGCCCCCTTCCCTCAAAGAGAGTGTCTATTCCAGTCCTCCAGCCCAAGAGAGAAGGTGGGACTCTGAATCAGACTAGATGAAATTCTTCCCAAACAGCAACCACAGCCCCCAGGTCAGGTATGAAATCACCCACCCACCCCCAAGCCCAGAAAGTGAGACCCTCCCATGGGCTCAAGACCCTCAATGTCCCAATTCCAGTGAAAACATACCCAAAGCCCCACACTGAGGAGAGTGGGTGATGTCCTCATCCTAACTCATGAAACTCTGCTCAAAATGGTGTTTTGTTCTGTTTTGTTTTTTAAGATTTTTATTTATTTGAGAAAGAGAGAGCAAGCAGGGGGACAGGCAGGGACAAGCAGACTCTGCACAGAGCATGGAGCCCAATGTGGGGTTCAATCTCAAGATCTTGAGATCACGACCTGACTGAAATCAAGAGTCTGGCACTTAATGGACTGAGCCACCCAAGCATCCCTCCTTAAAATGATTTTTTAAATCCCAAGTCCTCCCCCAAAGCGTCAGAATGTGAGAAACCCTCCTCAGGGTTTTTCTAGGGAGAAGAGACCAGGTTCTGCCTACCGGTTGAAACCCTCGGACTCCAAGCCCCTGCACCTGAGAACTACTAAGTCCCTAGCCAGAGAAAAGAGTGAGAGCCTTAGTCTCAGCCCTGATGAAATCCTCCCCCTAAAGTGAAACTGCAGACCATCATCCCAAAAGTGGGGAACACTCCCAACCTCCCTAAGGAGACATGAAAACCCCACACACCAGGTGAGATTCCTACCCCCAGCGCCCAAATCCAGATAGTAAGAACCCAAAAAGGCAACTCCTCATCATTTCTGTGATGAGTCCCCTCTACTTCTGGTCAGGGAGAAAGGATAAGACCATCACCAAGGAAAGGGGACCCCCAACCCCAGAGAATGAGAACAGCCTCCCCCCAAATCACCTCCATCCCATCTCACTGGACTCCTATCCATAAAAGGGAGAAGCTCCCAGCCCTACTCTCTAAAGCATAAGACCCACCCCAAGTGAGAGGCCCCTTGAAAGAATAAAGCCTTCTCAGATGAGGTCCCCAAAGAGTGAGAACACCCCCAACTCCATTCTCCAAACTTGAAGTTGATGGAGTTAGCAAACCCTCTACTGTCTTCGAAGGAGAAATCTCCCTCCAGCCCCCTCTGGAAGATGTGAGAGATTCTTTCCTTGTTTTCTAGGTCCCTGACAAAGCTGACAGTATGCTTAACTGGGAGAAGGAGGAGCTAAAGAGCATGAAGAGGAAGATGGAAAAAGATATGGAAAAATCAGAGACCCTGCTCAAGGTTGAGAATACCTAGGACCAAGTTGGGAGGGCTGGAGTTAGACCGAATAGGTGAACTGCTCTCACCTTGGGGACTGTAGCCACAGCAAACTCTCAACCCACTGCCCTGACATTCCTTGTATTACCACTTTGTGCAATGGGAAAACTGAGGCTCTGAGAGATAGAGTTGGGCCCCAAAATAACAATGAACACCCTTCTCTGTAGTGCCCTGTGCAGTCACTGAGTTAACTTTTTTTAAGATTTTATTTCTTTATTTGACAGAGATCACAAGTAGGCAGAGAGGCAGGCAGAGAGAAAGGAGGAAGCAGGCTCCCTGCTGAGCAGAGAGCCCAATGTGGGGCTTGATTCCAGGACCCCGGGATCATGACCTGAGCTAAAGGCAGAGGCTTTAAACCACTGAGCCACCCAGGCGCCCCCCGAGTTAACTTCTTAAAACTCTTCTGTGAAATATGAATTATGATCCCCTCATTAGAGATAGGGAAAGTGAGGCTCAGAGAGACACAGACTCACCCAAGGCATAGGGCTGGCCAACAGCAGGGCAGTAGCTTCAGCTCAGGCTTCTTTTTGTTTCCCATCTTTACCAAGGTATAACTGACCATTTAAAATTGGATATATTTTACACAACTTGATGATTTGATAAATGTATGCATTGTGAAATAATCACCATAATCAAAGTAATTAACATATTCATCACATCACATAGTTACCTTTATGTTTGTATGGTGAGAACACTTAGGATCCAAACTCTTACTCTGAAATACAATCTGAGGGTTTTGAAGGGGGTGGGTGGGAGGTTGGGGGAACCAGGTGGTGGGTATTAGAGAGGGCACGGATTGCATGGAGCACTGGGTGTGGTGCAAAACCAATGAATACTGTTACGCTGAAAAGAAATTTTAAAAAAAAAGATCCAAACTCTTAGCAAATTTCAATTATAAAATACAGTGTTGTTTTCTATAGTCACATTGTTCTATATTAGATCTCCAGAACTTAATCATCTTGCAGAGCTAAAACTTTGCGCCCTTGACCAGCATCTCCCCATTTCTCCCTCCCAGGCCCTAGCAACCACCATTCTATGCTCTGGCACTATGAATTTGACTTTTAGATATAAGTCAACTATAATTGAGATACTTCTGCATTTGACTTATTTCACTTAGCCTAATAATGAACCTCCAGCCTCATCTATGTTGTCACAAATGACAAGCTGTCCTTTTTTAAGGCTGAATAATATTCCATTGTATATATTTTATTATATACATATTACATTATATATTCTATATCATATACTGTTATTCTATATTAACATAATACATAATATATAATTACAAAATATTGTAACATATATTAGTTATTACCTATTATATAACTTGTGTTATATATTATATTATATATTAATATATTCTATAACAATATAGTATAGCTTTATACTGTATATTATAACATATCCTATATAAGGTGTTCTATATATACTAATATATAGTATACTGTATACTGCAATATAATACCTAATATATAACATGTATAATATATATATTATCTTTAATACATATTAATTATAATTATCTTATATTTTTATATATTATATTATAATATATTATACCATAATATATTATAATTACATAATTTATTATTATAAATTTTACATGGCTTCCACATGATATAAAATATAATTATATTATGTAATGTCATCATATAATTATTATACAATTATTGCATACTATATCATACTACATATAATATAATTTCTATAAATGATATATATAACACAATGTATTATATAAAATATTACATATTATAATACTATATCATTTTATATCATTATTTATAATATATTATGATATCAATGTTTTGATTAATACACTAATATTGTAATAATATATTTCACATTTTCTTTATCCACTCATCTGTCAAGAGACACTTAGATTGTTTCCACATCTTAGATATTGTGGAAAATGCTGAAATGAACGTGGAGTACAGCTATCTCTTTGAGACCCTGATCTTCTTTGGATATATACCAGGAAGTGGGAAAACTTCCTTATGATTCAGGTCAGGTCTTGAGCCTAGCTCTTTACACTGTAATATGTGTTCAGTCTTTGTTGGCTCCAGCCAGAGGTGGTCTGTCACTACATCCTTCATTCTTGCAATAAGGACTTCTTTATGAGGGCACTAATAGAGGTGAGAGGGCGGCCAAGTTTGATGGAGTCTTTGGAACTGGTTTAAGTTAGCTGGTAACCTGTGTGTGCTTTTGACTCAACTATTTGACAAATATTAATCCAAAATCCTGGTGTCTGGGCTCCATGCTTGGCATTGGGGACAAAGACAGAGCTGGCCTTGCCCTCACAGAATTCACGTTATAAGGACATTCAAATAAGAGACAGATCAGGGTAGTGGGTGAGGTTGGGGGAGGAAATTAAGGAGCTGGTACACCACTGTCCGTGGTGCTGAACCCTTTTGGCGCTCACCCCACCGACTCCCCAGGCCACTGTCATATTCCTTTAAATCTGGTGAGTCCTGAAAAATCCTTCAAGAAAGTCCAAAACTGACAAGGGAGAAGACCCTGAGGGTGGACCCTGTAGGGAAGGGTTTGCAAGAGAGAAATGGGAATGGAGATTTGGGGGGAAAAGAGACATAGATGGAAACTGAGAAGGGCTACTGGAGAGGCCTGATGTACATATTTCTGGAGAAAAATTCTTACAACCCAACAGACCTGTTTCAGTGTCAGATCATGAATGCAAATTGGCATTCAGAAATTTCCCAGTGGTCTCACCATGTGTGTCTAGAAGGTTTCTTGTCCCACTGGGCAAGTTATTTCATACTTTCTCTTGCTTCAAACCTCTCTCCAGCTCTCTGTTTTCCTCATTCTCAGTGAATGACCCCAGTGCATGGAAGCCACTAAAGGGAATCTCTCTCATTATTCCCTACCAATGATATAATTCCATCTACCTCTGTATCCACTTTCTCCCCATCCTCCTGCAACACCAATACTTCCATCTTTATTGGATTATTCTCACCAGTGAACAAAAGGGGAATTATTCTCTAATGGGCACAGATCTGTTTGGGATGATGAAAAAAAAGTTCTGGAAATGGATAGTGGCAGTGAACTCTACACTGAACTCTACACTGAACTCTACACTTAATGGTTAAAACGGCAAATTTTGGGGGTGCCTGGGTGGCTCAGTGGGTTAGGCCTCTGCCTTCAGCTCAGGTCATGATCCCAGGGTACTGGGATCAAGCCCCGCATCGGGCTCTCTGCTCAGCGGGGAGCCTGCTTCCTCCTCTCTCTCTGCCTGCCTCTCTGCCTACTTGTGATCTCTCTGTCCAATAAATAAATAAAAAATCTTTTTAAAAAGAAAAGGCAAATTTTGTTGTCTATTTAATCACACACACACACACACACACACACACACACACACACACAATCTCTGGATCCCATGCACCCCTCCAGATAATCTCCATTTCTCTGACCCCCTCATTAGCGCATCTTGTCTACACATGTTGACCCCATCACTTCTTTTGGGCAGGAACTGGATCAGTTTTCCCCACTGCATTCCCCACTCCCTGCTACATTGCCCAGGACAGGGGAGGAACTTGATGAATATTTGAATAAATGAATGATCTTTTAAATCTATTTTTTACTCAAATGGATGAAACCCAAAGAGATTATATTCAGCAGAAGAAGCTAGACATAGGATACACACTGTGTGGTTCCATTTATATGAAGTTCTAGATTTCAAAAGCATTTTCTTGAAGAGCTGAATAGTAAATATTTTAGGCTTCGTGCAAAATGCAGTCTCTGTTACAACTGCTCAAATAGGCCAGTGTAGCAAAAACAGCCAGAGAAAACATACGCAAGAATGAGCATGGCTGTATTCTATTAAAGTTTTAGTTACAAAAAGAGGTAGCCATTTCATAGGCTGTAGTTTATGGACACCTAAAGAACAGGCAAAACAAATCAGCAAGGCAGCTCTACTAAGGGATGAGGGAAGGGACACCAGGGATATTTTTGGGGTGATGGAAATATTCTATATCTTGATGAGGGTGGTATTTACATATGGATATATGTATATTTATATGTGGATAATATATAAATAAATATATATTTTATGTATTATATATTATGTGTTACAAATACAGAATAAATACATAATATATTATATAAATACATAATGTATTATGAATACAAAATGTATTACAAATACATACCATAAATACATAATAAATATATAATATATAAACACTATATAAATTTATAATATATATCCACATATAAATACATAATAAATATATATAACTCCCTATATAAATACATAATAAATATATATACATTTATATATGGATATGTACACACAAAAGACTTGTTTTTTTTTTATTTTCAGCACAACAGTATTCATTATTTTTGCACCGCACCCAGTGCTCTATGCAATCCATGCCGTCTATAAGACCCACCACCTGGGTTCCCTTATTAATTACAGTTTGCATTGTTGATCTTTCCTCCATCCTTGTACTTTGGCAGTCTGTGTCTTTAAAGTGGCTTCCTTGTTGAGAGAAAATATTTGGGTCTTGCTTGTGCTTCATTCTGGCAATATCTGCCTTTTAGTAGAGTCCTTAGATCATTTATAGGTAATGTAATTATTTAATTTGATGTACAACTGATGTACATCCTGTTATGTTTTTCTATTTTGTCTATTTTTGCTCCTTTCCCATCCCTTAATGTGATGATTCATGCCCTCTGTTGAAATTTTTTTCTTAGTCTCTCATTTCATTTCCACCCATGATTGTGTTTTACTTTTTAAAATTGCCATATAACCTTTATTTTCCATTTTATTAAACTGTATGGTAACATTTCCCATATAAATAGTATTTTTATATTTAAAAAGTTTTATGCAAGATATTTATTAAATATTATATCATTTTCAAGACAATAATTACAATAAATTTCCTTCTATTTATTTTTTTATTTTTTTATTAATTTATTTATTTTCAGAAAAACAGTATTATTTTTTCACCACACCCAGTGCTCCATGCAATCCGTGCCCTCTGTAATACCCACCAGGTGGTACTGTCATTTGCAAATATCTTCTCCCATAAAAGACTTGTTTTAACGTGTGGAGATATATATATGATTTATATGGATAAATATATGGGTATATATGGATCTATATACAAAATACTTGTTTTAATATAACTTTCAAATAACAGCAAGTATCAAAAAAATGCAATATGCTTCATTTTATAATGGCAGAAGTGGGATTTGAATGGGAGTAGGAGTTCAGAAGAGATAGATGTTGGTGAGGGAGATACTCAGAAGACAGCTGAGGGCTCCCAATGCTAATAAGAGCAGAGAAGAGACCCTGAGGCTAGGGGAGGGGATCTGCCTTGAAGGCAGCTGAGGAGCAAAGGACTGGTACAGGAAAACTATACATGTAGGTTCAGCCAGTGCCACCTCTCCCCTTTACAGGTGGAACAACTGAAGGGGGGGTTGGTTCTTACAGTGCCCAAGCAAAGCCAGGCACAGAACCCAAAAGAAAATAACACCCAGGACAGGGAAGCCACCACTGGTCCCTTCACCTCCTCCCCTTTCCACCCAGGGATCATTGAAGGCTTCTGGGCAGGAGGAGGGGTTTGGAGAGTGTCTG
Source organism: Mustela nivalis (assembly GCF_964662115.1). Classification (NCBI taxonomy): domain Eukaryota; kingdom Metazoa; phylum Chordata; class Mammalia; order Carnivora; family Mustelidae; genus Mustela; species Mustela nivalis. The sequence continues at coordinate 204,551,780 of NC_139020.1, read as the reverse complement.
AACTTCCACCTGGAAGTCAGTTCTTTCTCCCAGTAACAATACCTGGAGAGGGTCAGTTTGGAGCTGGAAATGTTTTGCAGCCCCAGCAGAGAAATTTCTTCCAGCCACCTCTGGCAACCTCCCCACTCACACTCTGCCTTTTTCTCTGCCCCTCTCTGCTTCCTTCCCCCCAGGCCCTGGCATCCTGCCGTGACACTCTGGCCTTCTGCTGCAAGGAGAGGCTCCAAGCTGTGGACCTAATGAATCAGCCACTGGATAAAGTTCTGGAGCAGGCTGGCCGTCACTCCTGGGTGAACCTCTCCCACATCCCTTCCGTGCGCCCTCAGGGCCAGAAAACACCTCCCCCAGACCCTGTGGGCACCTATACCCCAGGTAAGCCCCCACAGAAAGGAGTCCATTGTTGTAGGTACCCTTGGGTGCCCACTAGGCCTCTGCTTCTCAGCCACTGCCTTCTCTGGGGAAATCCCCCTGCTCCCGACCAAGTGAGAAGACTGAGAACCCATATCCATTGAGGCCATGTTCTTTCTTTTTTTTTTTTAATATTTATTTATTTGACAGAGAGATAGATCACAAGCAGGCAGAGAGGCAGGCAGAGAGAGAGGGAAGCTGACTCCCCGCTGAGCAGACAGCCGGATGCGGGGCTCGATCCCAGGACCCTGAGATAATGACCCGAGCTGAAGGCAGAGGCTTTAACCCATTGAGCCACCCAGGCGCCCCGAGGCCACGTTCTTGATTAGCTCTTGCCTTTGCACAGTCCTGCTTCCCACACACCTGCAGGTGAGCACTCCTTCAGTCAATCTGGGACACTACTTAGGCCAACTCCACAAACAGCCCCTCCCCTGGACTTGCTACAATTCCTTCAGTAAACCCCCTCACCCAGGGCCCAACACAACCTGAGCATAGAAAGGGGGACTCAGACAACCAGGATGGGGAAAAGGAGGCCTTGGTTCTCCACGCATGACCCCATCCTGCCCGCAGAGTGCGCCACGGCGCTGGACGAAGCCAAGCGACTGTTGATGGAGTCCAAGGACACCTTGCTGGAAATGACAAAGAACGAGGAGGATGTCCAGGAACAACAAGAAGAGATAAGCAATCGCGTGTGCGCCTCTCTGGCACAGAAGATGCGTGAGACCTTGGAACTAAAGGTAGGAGCGGCGTGTGCTACTCGTAGTTTGTGGCAGGAGACTCGGGTGGACTAGAGCTGACTACAGAGAGAGGGACCCAGGAGCAGGGGAGTCCGGAAGCCAATGTGACCCCTCTGTGCTCCCGCCCACCCAGGAAAGAATGAATATGACCTTAGGACTAATGAGGGGAACTATCCATCGGTGCACGAAATTCAGCCAGGAAATGTACATCACTCGTGGCCTAATCAAGGTGTGCTGGGGCGCAAGAGTGTGCGGGGGTAGGGCCGGGATTGCTCGCCTAGCCTGGGCCTCACTGCTCCTCCGACCACACTCCGCCAGGGTCCTGTGTCAAAACGTCACCTGGAGACTCGAGAGAAACTGGATAGACCTCTGGTTCGAGTGTACCAGAGACACGTGGGCACCCAACTCCCCGAAGCCTCGCGCCTCGCCCAGGTACCCCCTCGGTGGCCCCTTCCTCGCCTTCCCCGGCCTCTCTAGGCACAGCCCCATCCCGGTTAACACCCCTTCCTCAAGCACATCTGACCCAGGTCTGCAAGTCCTTCAATTCCCATGAGAAGGGGGCCCTCTGGTATCCACACCTGTCTCAAAAAATTCTTCTCAACCTCTATCCGCCTCACCCCCCCTCATGATACGGCCCTCTTTCAGCCTAACTCCTTCATGCACTCCTTGCCCAGATGCTCTCCCGCATCCCAGGCCCGCCGGGTCGCAGGTTCTTTCAGGGGCTTCTGGCGCAAGCGTGTTACCCCCAATCTCTGCGAGTCCCGCCTCTCCTCCGGTGCTCCTTCCCAGGCCGGGACCTTCCGCAAGCACACGTGGCCCAGGTGTGCTCCTCCCCTTCTGAGGCCCGCCCCTTCTTAAAGATGTGCTCCTTTCACACGCACATCTGGCCCAGGCGTGTTAGCCCACCCCCGACTGTGCCGCGCTGCCCTTGCTCCGTCCGGTTCGCCCGGCCCACAGCACAGTCCCGCTCCTTCCCCAGGGTACTGACAAGCTGCAGCGCCACATCTCGCACGTGGAAAAAAACCTGAAGGAGCTGCTCGCCACGCACAAGAACCTCACCGGGAGCCTCAAATGCAAGAAGATCGGGTATGAAGTGGACTACAATGTAGTGCGCTTGCGCCTCCGCCAGCGGCACCCGCACATGTGCTATGAGCAGGCGCAGCGCCTGGTCAACGACTGGGACCCGCGCACGCCGCCCCGCGCCGAGCCGGACGCTGCCTCCAAGTGACAGACTCGCCCCCTGCAGCAGCCTTCCGGCCCAGTTCTGGGTGGACCTGAGGAGCTGAGACTTACAGATCAATGGCCCTCCCCCTACCCTCCCTCAAAACATCCTCTAGCAGAATTATAATAAAAATGACAATAATTACCATTTATTAGGCACCTACTGTACATCAATCACTTACCCTACAACACCTTATGGGCAGTGTATCCTGGGAGTTAACAGGCTGGATCTGGGCGCCAGATTTCTAGGGTTCAAATCCCAGCTCCCCAATTTCAACTGTGTAGCCTTGGGCAAGTCACTGTCCCTCTCTGGCCTCAGTGTCTTCACCAGTAAAATGGAAAGAATTACAGCATCCACCTCAAAGTCTTGTCATAAGAATACCGTGTAAGACTTGTAGAATGGTGACTGCCCAATGTTACACAGCTACTAAATAGAAGAGCTAAAATTTTAATCCCTGCATCTAAAGCCTGCACTACCAGCAAAATCTAAACTCCCCTCTTAGATGAATGCAGGTTCCCTACCCACTGGCTATTGTTCATTAACATTACACACGCACTGGTGCACACACACCCAGTTATAGAACACAACTACCACAATGAGAACTGTATTTGCAAAGGTGTAGGCAGGATAGAGAAAGACCTCAATGGATAGCACTACCAAGGTGTTGGTAATTGTGGAGAGCCACCTTTGCCACCCCTAAATCTGAAGAAACAAGGCAGTCAAAAGCAGCCAGTCTTCGATTCACAGACCTGTACCCCTGGGGATAAAAATATATGTTTATAAAAAATTAAAAATCCAAAAAAAGCAGCCAGTCTTGCAGGGCTGCCAAGTGGATGCTGAGGGAAAAAATGTCCCTGCCCACCTCTCCTCATTGGCCAGTGTTCCCTACTTATTTTTTTTTTTTAAGATTTTATTTATTTGACAGAGAGGGACAGCGAGAGCAGGAAACCAAGCAGGGGGAGAGGCAGGCAAAGGGAGAAGCAGGCTTCCCACTGAGCCCAATGCGAGGCTAGATCCCAGGACCCTGGGATCACTACCAGAGCCAGAGGCAGACCTAATGACTGAGCCATCCAGGCGCCCTTTCCTTATTGGTTGGAGCTGAAGAGAAAGGACACCCCAGGGTGCAGTCCATACATCCTTTGGGGTACAGAGCTGCCACCACCCTGTTGACTTTTGAGCCTCTTGCAGATCCTTCCTGAGACTAGAAATTATCCCTTTCCCTGCATCATTGTCCATCCGTCAAGTCCCAAAACTTTGTATAGGAATGCAAGTACTCCTTTTGCACACAATGCCTCCTTACACCCTCGGTTGCAATCTGCCACCCTCATCCTTAATGACACAGCCCCAGCTTGTCACCTCTTCTCACCCAGTATTCCCCAACAGTGATTGCATAATCCCCTCTGTTGCCTCTGAGATTTCAGATCTGAGGTTCTCTGAACTAAGATTTCAACTGCTGCCCCAGGTCACAACACAGGCATCTTCTAAGACCCTCAGTGACACCATAAGGTGGGTGTCATCTTCCCATGGTATTAAGGAGTGCACTTGTTATGATAAGCACTGAGTGTTGTATGTAAATGACAAATCACTAAGTTCTCCTCCTGAAACCAATATTACACTATGTTAACTAAAATTCAAATTAAACTTGAAACAAAAAAAATAAAATAAAATTGTAAAATAAAATAAAATGGGAATGAAATACATTATCCCTTTAAAAAAGAAAGAAAGAACGAAAGAAAGAAAGAAAGAAAGAAAGAAAGAAAGAAAGAAAGAAGAAAGAAAGAAAAGGAATTGAAACAGTTTTCAGCCAAAAGAGTTTTGATGAAAAGAGTTTCTCGGGGAGGAGTCAAGATGGCGGAGAAGTAGCAGGCTGAGACTGCTTCAGCTAGCCGGAGATCAGCTAGATAGCTTATCTAAAGATTGCAAACACCTGAAAATCCATCGGCAGACCGAAGAGAAGAAGAACAGCAATTCTGGAAACAGAAAAACAACCGCTTTCTGAAAGGTAGGACCGGCGGAGAAGTGAATCCAAAGCGACGGGAAGATAGACCCCGGGGGGAGGGGCCGGCTCCCGGCAAGCGGCGGAGCAACCGCGCACAAAATCAGGACTTTTAAAAGTCTGTTCCGCTGAGGGACATCGCTCCAGAGGCTAAACCGGGGCGAAGCCCACGCGGGGTCAGCGTGGCCTCAGGTCCCGCAGGGTCACAGAAGGATCGGGGGTGTCTGAGTGTCGCAGAGCTTGCGGGTATTGGAACGGGAAAGCCGGCTGCAGAGACAGAGCCGACAGTAAGCTCGCAGCTCGGGGTTACCTTGAACCGGTCGCAGGCTCGGTGAGCTCGGAGCGCGGCCGGAGGTCAGGCAGACGGGAGTAACTGGGCGCTGTTCTCTGAGGGCGCACTGAGGAGTGGGGCCCTGGGCTCTCGGCTCCTCCGGGCCGGAGACCAGGAGGCCGCCATTTGTGTTCCCGTCCTCCGGAACTCTACAGAAAGCACTCAGGGAACAAAAGCTCCTGAAAGCAAACCCGAGCGGATTACTCACCCCGGCCCCGGGTAAGGGAGGTGTAATTCCGCCTGGGGCAAAGACACTTGAGAATCACTACACCAGGCCCCTCCCCCAGAAGATCAACAAGAAATCCAGCCGAGACCAAGTTCACCTACCAAGGAGTGCGGTTTCAATACCAAGAAGAGCAGCAGAATTCCAGAGGAGGAGAAAGCCAAGCACGGAACTCGTGGCTTTTTTCCTGTGATTTTTTTTTTTAGTCTTGCAGTTAATTTAATTTTTTCTTTTCCATTTTTTTTTTTTCTTTTTCTTCTCGCCTTTGGGTAAAAAATTTTTTTTTTTTAACTGTTACCTTTTTCTTTTTTAACGATTTTTTACTAGTTTATCTAATATATATATTTTTTTTCTTTTTTACATTTTTCTCAGGTGTTTTCTTTTTAAAAAAATTTTTTTTTCTTTTCTTTTTTTTTTTTCTTTCTTTCTTTTTGAACCTCTTTTTATCCCCTTTCTCCCCACTCACGATTTTGGATCTCTTCTAATTTAGTAAAAGCATATTTTTCTGGGGTTGTTGCCACCCTTTTAGTATTTTACTTGCCCCTTCATTTACTCTTATCTGGCCAAAATGACAAGACGTAAAAATTCAACGCAAAAAAAAGAACAAGAGGCAGTACCGAAGGCTAGGGACCTAATCAATACAGACATCGGTAATATGTCAGATCTAGAGTTCAGAATGACAATTCTCAAGGTTCTAGCCGGGCTCGAAAAAGGCATGGAAGATATTAGAGAAACCCTCTCGAGAGATATAAAAGCCCTTTCTGGAGAAATAAAAGAACTAAAATCTAACCAAGTTGAAATAAAAAAAGCTATTAATGAGGTGCAATCAAAAATGGAGGCTCTAACTGCTAGGATAAATGAGGCAGAAGAAAGAATTAGTGATATAGAAGACCAAATGACAGAGAATAAAGAAGCTGAGCAAAAGAGGGACAAGCAGCTACTGGACCACGAGGGGAGAATTCGAGAATTAAGTGACACCATAAGACGAAACAACATTAGAATAATTGGGATTCCAGAAGAAGAAGAAAGAGAGAGGGGAGCAGAAGGTATACTGGAGAGAATTATTGGGGAGAATTTCCCCAATATGGCAAAGGGAACGAGCATCAAAATTCAGGAGGTTCAGAGAACGCCCCTCAAAATCAATAAGAGTAGGCCCACACCCCGTCACCTAATAGTAAAATTTACAAGTCTCAGTGACAAAGAGAAAATCCTGAAAGCAGCCCGGGAAAAGAAGTCTGTAACATACAATGGTAAAAATATTAGATTGGCAGCTGACTTATCCACAGAGACCTGGCAGGCCAGAAAGAGCTGGCATAATATTTTTAGAGCACTAAACGAGAAAAACATGCAGCCCAGAATACTATATCCAGCTAGGCTATCATTGAAAATAGAAGGAGAGATTAAAAGCTTCCAGGACAAACAACAACTGAAAGAATTTGCAAATACCAAACCAGCTCTACAGGAAATATTGAAAGGGGTCCTCTAAGCAAAGAGAGAGCCTACAAGTGGTAGATAAGAAAGGAACAGAGACCATATACAATAACAGTCACCTTACAGGCAATACAATGGCACTAAATTCATATCTCTCAATAGTTACCCTGAATGTTAATGGGCTAAATGCCCCTGTCAAAAGACACAGGGTATCAGAATGGATAAAAAAACAAAACCCATCTATATGTTGCCTCCAAGAAACTCATTTTAAGCCCGAAGACACCTCCAGATTTAAAGTGAGGGGGTGGAAAAGAATTTACCATGCTAATGGACATCAGAAGAAAGCAGGAGTGGCAATCCTTATATCAGATCAATTAGATTTTAAGCCAAAGACTATAATAAGAGATGAGGAAGGACACTATATCATACTCAAAGGGTCTGTCCAACAAGAAGATTTAACAATTTTAAATATCTATGCCCCCAACGTGGGAGCAGCCAACTATATAAACCAATTAATAACAAAATCAAAGAAACACATCAACAACAATACAATAATAGTAGGGGACTTTAACACTCCCCTCACTGAAATGGACAGGTCATCCAAGCAAAAGATCAGCAAGGAAATAAAGGCCTTAAACGACACACTGGACCAGATGGACATCACAGATATATTCAGAACATTTCATCCCAAAGCAACAGAATACACATTCTTCTCTAGTGCACATGGAACATTCTCCAAAATAGATCACATCCTCGGTCCTAAATCAGGACTCAACCGGTATCAAAAGATTGGGATCATTCCCTGCATATTTTCAGACCACAATGCTCTAAAGCTAGAACTCAACCACAAAAGGAAGTTTGGAAAGAACCCAAATGCATGGAGACTAAACAGTATCCTTCTAAAGAATGAATGGGTCAACCGGGAAATTAAAGAAGAATTGAAAAAAATCATGGAAACAAATGATAATGAAAATACAACGGTTCAAAATCTGTGGGACACAATAAAGGCAGTCCTGAGAGGAAAATATATAGCGGTACAAGCCTTTCTCAAGAAACAAGAAAGGTCTCAGGTACACAACCTAACCCTACACCTAAAGGAGCTGGAGAAAGAACAAGAAAGAAACCCTAAGCCCAGCAGGAGAAGAGAAATCATAAAGATCAGAGCAGAAATCAATGAAATAGAAACCAAAAAAACAATAGAAAAAATCAACGAAACTAGGAGCTGGTTCTTTGAAAGAATTAATAAAATTGATAAACCCCTGGCCCGACTTATCAAAAAGAAAAGAGAAAGGACCCAAATAAATAAAATCATGAATGAAAGAGGAGAGATCACAACTAACACCAAAGAAATACAAACTATTATAAGAACATACTATGAGCAACTCTACGGCAATAAATTTGACAATCTGGAAGAAATGGATGCATTCCTAGAAACATATAAACTACCACAACTGAACCAGGAAGAAATAGAAAGCCTGAACAGACCCATAACCAGTAAGGAGATTGAAACAGTCATTAAAAATCTCCAAACAAACAAAAGCCCAGGGCCTGATGGCTTCCCGGGGGAATTCTACCAAACATTTAAAGAAGAACTAATTCCTATTCTCCTGAAACTTTTCCAAAAAATAGAAATGGAAGGAAAACTTCCAAACTCATTTTATGAGGCCAGCATCACCTTGATCCCAAAACCAGACAAGGATCCCACCAAAAAAGAGAGCTATAGACCGATATCCTTGATGAACACAGATGCGAAAATACTCAACAAAATACTAGCCAATAGGATTCAACAGTACATTAAAAAGATTATTCACCACGACCAAGTGGGATTTATTCCAGGGCTGCAAGGTTGGTTCAACATCCGCAAATCAGTCAATGTGATACAACACATCAATAAAAGAAAGAACAAGAACCATATGATACTTTCAATAGATGCTGAAAAAGCATTTGACAAAGTACAGCATCCCTTCCTGATCAAAACTCTTCAAAGTGTAGGGATAGAGGGCACATACCTCAATATCATCAAAGCCATCTATGAAAAACCCACCGCAAATATCATTCTCAATGGAGAAAAACTGAAAGCTTTTCCACTAAGGTCAGGAACACGGCAGGGATGTCCATTATCACCACTGCTATTCAACATAGTACTAGAGGTCCTAGCCTCAGCAATCAGACAACAAAAGGAAATTAAAGGCATCCAAATCGGCAAAGAAGAAGTCAAATTATCACTCTTCGCAGATGATATGATACTATATGTGGAAAACCCAAAAGACTCCACTCCAAAACTGCTAGAACTTGTACAGGAATTCAGTAAAGTGTCAGGATATAAAATCAATGCACAGAAATCAGTTGCATTTCTCTACACCAACAGCAAGACAGAAGAAAGAGATATTAAGGAGTCAATCCCATTTACAATTGCATCCAAAACCATAAGATACCTAGGAATAAACCTAACCAAAGAGACACAGAATCTATACTCAGAAAACTATAAAGTACTCATGAAAGAAATTGAGGAAGAAACAAAGAAATGGAAAAATGTTCCATGCTCCTGGATTGGAAGAATAAATATTGTGAAAATGTCTATGCTACCTAAAGCAATCTACACATTTAATGCAATTCCTATCAAAGTACCATCCATCTTTTTCAAAGAAATGGAACAAATAATGCTAAAATTTATATGGAACCAGAAAAGACCTCGAATAGCCAAAGGGATATTGAAAAAGAAAGCCAACGTTGGTGGCATCACAATTCCGGACTTCAAGCTCTACTACAAAGCTGTCACCATCAAGACAGCATGGTACTGGCACAAAAACAGACACATAGATCAATGGAACAGAATAGAGAGCCCAGAAATAGACCCTCAAATCTATGGTCAACTCATCTTCGACAAAGCAGGAAAGACTGTCCAATGGAAAAAAGACAGCCTCTTCAATAAATGGTGCTGGGAAAATTGGACAGCCACATGTAGAAAAATGAAATTGGACCATTTCCTTACACCACACACAAAAATAGACTCAAAATGGATGAAGGACCTCAATGTGCGAAAGGAATCCATCAAAATCCTTGAGGAGAACACAGGCAGCAACCTCTTCGACCTCTGCCGCAGCAACATCTTCCTAGGAACAACGCAAAAGGCAAGGGAAGCAAGGGAAAAAATGAACTATTGGGATTTCATCAAGATCAAAAGCTTTTGCACAGCAAAGGAAACAGTTAACAAAATCAAAAGACAACTGACAGAATGGGAGAAGATATTTGCAAACGACATATCAGATAAAGGACTAGTGTCCAGAATCTATAAAGAACTTAGCAAACTCAACACCCAAAGAACAAATAATCCAATCAAGAAATGGGCAGAGGACATGAACAGACATTTCTGCAAAGAAGACATCCAGATGGCCAACAGACACATGAAAAAGTGCTCCATATCACTCGGCATCAGGGAAATACAAATCAAAACCACAATGCGATATCACCTCACACCAGTCAGAATGGCTAAAATCAACAAGTCAGGAAATGACAGATGCTGGCGAGGATGTGGAGAAAGGGGAACCCTCCTACACTGTTGGTGGGAATGCAAGTTGGTGCAGCCACTCTGGAAAACAGCATGGAGGTTCCTCAGAATGTTGAAAATAGAACTGCCCTATGACCCAGCAATTGCACTATTGGGTATTTACCCTAAAGATACAAATGTAGTGATCCAAAGGGGCACATGCACCCGAATGTTTATAGCAGCAATGTCCACAATAGCCAAACTATGGAAAGAACCTAGATGTCCATCCACAGATGAATGGATCAAGAAGATGTGGTATATATACACAATGGAATACTATGCAGCCATCAAAAGGAATGAAATCTTGCCATTTGCGACAACATGGATGGAACTAGAGCGTATCATGCTTAGCGAAATAAGTCAAGCAGAGAAAGACAACTATCATATGATCTCCCTGATATGAGGAAGTGGTGATGCAACATGGAGGCTTAAGTGGGTAGGAGAAGAATAAATGAAACAAGTTGGGATTGGGAGGGAGACAAACCATAAGTGACTCTTAATCTCACAAAACAAACTGAGAGTTGCTGGGGGGAGGGGGTTTGGGAGAAGGGGGTGGGATTATGGACATTGGGGAGGGTATGTGCTTTGGTGAGTGCTGTGAAGTGTGTAAACCTGGTGATTCACAGACCTGTACCCCTGGGGATAAAAATATATGTTTATAAAAAATAAAAAGTTAAAAAAAAAAAAAAAAAAAAAAAAAAAAAAAAAAAGAGTTTCTCAACCAGAAGCAATTCTGCCCCTGGCCAGGGGATATTTGGTGAACTCTGGAGGCATTATGGATTGTCACAACTGAGGATAAGGGTTAGGCGGCGCTGCTAAGTGTCCTGCAGTGCCCAGGGCAGACTTCCCTATAACAAATAATTACTCGGCTGAAAATAGTCAATTGTGTCAAGGACTGGACTAAACTAAGTGCTTCTCAGAATCATCTTCAAAGTCAAAAAAACTTTCAACAGCTTTAATTTCAACAAATAAAAATTGCATATGCTCAACAAGTACTATTTAATGTTTGATACATGTATACACGGTGAAATGATCATCACGATCAATATAACATATCCATCACCCCACACTTAGTTACCAATTTTCTTCTTTGTGTGTATGTGTGTGGTGAGAACACTTAAGATATACCCTCTTTGAAAATTTCCAGTATACAATACAATGTTGATAACCTAAGCTGCCATACTGTGCAATAGATATCCAGAATTTACTCATCTTGCATAACTAAAAGCTTGCATCCTTTGATCAACATCTCCTCCATGTCCCCCCCTCCCAGTCCCTGGCAACTACCATTCTACTCTCTGCTTCTATGAGTTTGTGAAGTCAAATACTCTTGAGAAAATTGTGGGAGGAAATACAAGATGCTGAGAATGGTTATTTCAATCCATCCTTCTTTCCATGGAGGGTGACACCCCAAAGTCTCATCATAAATACTTCTACCTCAAACTCCAGGACCTCTGGATGATCCACAGTTTTCTCCATTAGGTCCATATATAGTGGTTCACGGTCTTGTGGTCAGCCAACCAAACAGTAAATTATCTGCCCCATACACATGAAATAAACAGTGATGGAATTCAAACAAGAGAGTGGGGAATTAAAACCCCCATTATGAAATGGGGAAAAAGTTGACATGGAGCAGCAACCAATGGTCGTTAGCAAATGACAAACAAGTTCTTCTGTACAAAATATTAAAGAACTCTTTCTCTGGATGGCCAAAATTAACAAGACAGTAAACAACATGTGTTGGAGGGGATGTGGAGAAAGGGGAACCCTCTTACACTGTTGGTGGGAATGCAAGTTGGTGCAGACTCTTTGGAGAACAATGTGGAGATTCCTTCAGAAATTAAAAATAGAGCTTCCCTATGACCCTGCCATTGCACTCCTGGGTATTTACCCCAAAGATACAGATGTAGTGAAAAGAAGGGCCATCTGTACCCCAATGTTTATAGCAGCAATGGCCACAGTCGCCAAACTGTGGAAAGAACCAATATGCCCTTCAACAGACGAATGGATAAGGAAGATGTGGTCCATATACACTATGGAGTATTATGCCTCCATCAGAAAGGATGAATACCCAACTTTTGTAGCAACATGGATGGGACTGGAAGAGATTATGCTGAGTGAAATAAGTCAAGCAGAGAGAGTCAACTATCATATGGTTTCACTTATTTGTGGAGCATAACAAATAGCATGGAGGACAAGGGGAGTTAGAGAAGAGAAGGGAGTTGGGGGAAATTGGAAGGGGAGGTGATTCATGAGAGACTACGAACTCTGAAAAACAATCTGAGGGGTTTGAAGTGGGGGGTGGGAGGTTGGGGTACCAGGTGGTGGGTATTATAAAGGGCACGGATTGCATGGAGCACTAGGTGTGGTGAAAAAATAATGAATACTGTTAGGCTGAAAATTTTTTTTAAAAAATGAACTCTTTCTCTGGGAATAGAGAAATCTATTCTAGAATGAAATCTTCCTTTCATTCAAGAAGAATTTAGGATGTTGCTTAAGGGCGCATACTTACAACTTTTAGATAAATCAGGCTTGGAGATCTAATACACAGTACAGTAATGACACAAAACAAAACTATATTATAAACATCAAACTTGCTAAGAGAATAAATCTTCACTGTTTTCTCCACTAGAAGAAATGATAACTTTGTGATGCATTGATGATTAGCCAATCATGTTGCAACATAAATATATCAAATCAATATGTTGTACCCCTTAAGTTTATGCAAGTTATATGTCTATTTTATTTCCATTTTTAATGGTGAAAAAGAAAAACTCAGGAATAAATTTGAGAGCTGAGAATTTTTTTAACTTACAAGAGAGTCTCACCTGCAAAGAACCAACTCTCAGAACTAATATTTGGTATATATTTAAAAACTAATCCCACAGAGGTATGGTTATTTTGTTCAGTATTCTAATTTGTGGAGGGAAATAATAGTTCTTTGGTGTAGGGGTCAGTGTGGGGTCAGTGATGCGAAAATTTCAGCAGTACACAGTTTTCTTTTAAGGAGTCAGCAACATAGGGTTTTATTAGTTGTCTGTTGTTATATAACAAATTACCCCAAAACTCAGTGGCTTGAAATAACATTATCCCTCAGTCTTTTGTCATAAGGTCTCTCACATAACTGAAGGTGCGATGTAGCTGGGGCTCTGGTCTCCTGAAAACTCTTCTGGCGGAGGCTCTGCTTCCAGGTTTACTCCTCAGGTTATGGCAAGATTCAGTTCCTCACAGGTTGTTGGCCATATGGGCCTTTCCAACATGGCACCTCACATCATCGGAGTGTGAAAAAGAAGGCAAATGAAACAAGTCAGAGACAACAAAATCAGTCTTTTTGTAACCTGATCTCAGAAGTGACATCTGATCACTGTCACCATATTCTATTCATTAAAAGCAAGTCTCTAGGTCCAGCCCACACTGAAGGTGAGCAGGCGACACAAGGAAATGAATATCAGGAAGTGGGGACCCTTGCCAGCATGTCAGAAGCTGCATACCACAGGGCCCAATATTTAATCCATTTGAGGATCTTTAAGCAAAACTATGGAACAGTTTAGGGCAAGACAAGGTTTACTTTTGGGGTGGTTTTCTCAGGATACAAGGTATTTTTGTACGTTGTGCATAATGTAGCCATGATGGAAATTTAGATAAGCTAAGGCTAGATTGAAAATTCTGCTTTCCCACTTCGCTTTTTTCTTTTGGAGAAATTTCTTTGTCCACTGTCTGCCATGATTTCTTGTTTGGCCTCTGATTTTGCCTCAGGGTCTTTCTTGTTCCTTTTTCTCCAAAAATACATTTTAGGTGGTCATAAGACATGGAACCTTGAGGAAGGAGGGTGCATATCTCAAAGTTTGCTTCCTGCCAGTATCAATTTAGAGCCAGAGATGTTTTGGGGGTTTGAACAATCATAGGCTTTTTGACAGAAACCATACTTGTAATTTTTCCAATAATGGGCTTTTTTCAAAAAGTTAGTAGACTTTCTGTCTATTGATTTCTGGTGAGTTCCATCTGTGATAAATAACTATAGCCAACAAGTTCATCCACATATACTTAATATGCCTAAAAATTCTAGATGGCCTCTCCCTCTTTCTTTCTCTCTCTCTCTTTCTCTCTCTCATCAAACTCTCCTTCAGCAGAGCTTTCTCTCTTACATCCCTGATGTTGGCAACAACCACCACCACCTAGCTCCAAAACATTTTGTCACCCCAAAATGAAGCCTATACCCATTAAGCAATCACTCCCCATCCCCCTCCCCCAGCCCCTGGCAACCAGTAACCTACTTTCTGTCTGTATGGATTTGTCTATTCTGGACATTTCATGTAAAAGAAATCATACAGAGTGAGACCCACTAAGTCTAGCTTTTCACTCAGCATGTTTTCTCCTCTTTCTGCTTGCATATTGACTGACCATTCTGAGTCTGCTTTCTTTTTTAAGATTTTATTTCAATTCCAGTTAGTTAATGTACAGCATAATAGTAGTTTTGGGTATACAATGTAGTGATTCAACATTTGCATGCAACACTTGGGGTCCATTACTAGTGTACTCCTTAATCCCCATCCCCTATTTAGACCATCCCCACACCCTGCCCTCTGATGGCCATCAGGTTGTTCTTTAGAGTTAAGGGTATGTTTATTGGTTTGCCTCTCTATTTCCCTCTTTGTTCCTATGGGTTTTTTTAATTTTTTTTTATTTCTTTTTAGTGTTCCAGAATTCACTGTTTATGCACCATACATAGTGCTCCATGTAATACAGTGCTCCATGTAATACCCACCACCAGGCTCACCCAACCCCCCTTCCCCTCCAAAACCCTCAGTTTGTTTCTCAAAGTCCATAGTCTCTCATGGTTTGTCTCCCCCTCCAATTTCCCCCAACTCACTTCTCTCCATCTCCCCATATCCTCTATGTTATTCCTTGTGCTCCACAAGTAAGCAAAACCATATGATAATTGACTCTCTATGCTTGACTTATTTCATTCAGCATAATCTCTTCCAGTCTCATCCATGTTCATAAAAAAGTTGGGTATTCATCCTTTCTGATGGAGGCACAATACTCCATAGTATATATGGACCATATTTTCTTTATCCATTTGTCCGTTGAAGGGCATCTTGGTTCTTTCCACAGTTTGGTGACTGTGGCTATTGCTGCTATGAACATTGGGGTACAGATGGCCCTTCTTTACACTCCATCTCTATCTTTGGGGTAAATACCCAGGAGTGCAATTGCAGGGTCAAAGGGAAGTTCTATTTTTAATTCCTTGAGGAATGTCCACACTGTTCTCCAAAGAGGCTGCACCAACTTGCATTCCCACCAACAGTGTAAGAGGGTTCCCCTTTCTCCACATCCCCTCCAACGCAAGTTGTTTATTTTCTTGTTAATTTTGGCTATTCTAACTGGTGTAAGGTGTTATCTCAATGTGGTTTTGATTTGAATCTCCCTGATGGCTAGTGATGATGAACATTTTTGTGTCTGTTAGCCACTTGTATGTCTTCTTTTGGGAAGTGTCTGTTCATGTCTGCTTTTTTTTTTTAAATAGGACTGTGCTGACAACAGCAAGAAGCAGTCAACACATTCCAACACTCTGAATTATTTTAACCATTTCCTCTAGAGCTACAGACTCCGCCCCCATTGTAATTTACAGCCTTATCAAGTTTAATCATAGCAAAACATGAGTTACCAGCTTTCCCGCACGTACCTGTGTGTCCTCACCACTTTTTGCTAAGCCAGATTTTCTCATTTGTGGCACTGTTGATATTTGGGTCCAGATCATTCTTTGCCTTATGGGGCTTCCCTGTGTATTATAGGATATGTAGCACCATCTTTGCCTCAGTAGATGCCAGTAACATCTCCCTCCAGCTCAAGACAACCTAAAATGTTTCCAGACTTTGCCAAATATCTTGGGAGGAAGGAGTAGAATTGCAGAGTTGCCCCTAATTGAAAATCACTACACTAAACCAATGTCATGTATTTGCAGTTCTGGTACCAAATTTGTGGTCTCCTGTGTTTGTTATGATATAGATGTGATTTTTAAACCACATAAGCCCAGTAAAACGGAGTAGCAAAGTAAAATTCCACATAGACAGTCCAAGACCAAAGTAAGGATGGAAGCTTCATGATTATCTTGCTCTAGCTTTCACCTTGTGTTCCACCTTTGCCCCTCCCCACACCTGTGGCTGGCAGGAAAAGAAGAAGAAGGAGAAGGAGGGGGAGGGAGAGGGGAGGGGAAAGAAGCAGAAGAGGAAGGAAAGGGCATGCTTATCCCCTTTAAGGGCATGACCTGAAAGTTATCAATACAAATTCTGTTCATTCAAAGTGGCCACGATTTAATCATGGCTGCAAAGGGGCCTTGGAGATGCGGTCTTTTCCTGGTGATTGTATAGCCAGCTCAGGTCTATATAACTCTGCAATCAGAGGGAGTATGAATTTAGGAGGAAACTTGAAGTTTTTGTGACATTCTGCAGCCATCAACAAAGGCTTACTTGAGGCTGAAGCTCTTGAGGGATTGCTTGAAAGATGGAATAAAGAGTTGGGTGATCAGAATAACCACGGGTGCGATAGGGGCAAGCATCTCCGTTCTCACAAAGTTATTAGTCCTTGGAATTCTGTGGACCATGGTGAAGAACTTTCTGGAACCCAGAAGGAGATGAAAGGAAAAGGGGCCAATCATTTCATTTTATAAGTGGAGAGGCTGAGACCCAGAAAAGAGGAGCAATTCAATTTGGGTCTCAAACTGAGCTTGTAGCAGGTTAGGCTAGATTTGAGGTCCCCCAATTCCCTGATGAGAGCTTTCTCAGAGCCCCATTCATTCTGTAAAGCTGTGGTCTGAAGAATTAAACCATGAGGTTGTGGCTTTGACATGTATAAAGCAGGACACCCTTAGATCCTTGAGAAGGAAAATGTGAGCTGAGGCTTGGTTGGAAAATCCAGAGAGGCTAGGTATGGCTATAGAATCATATTTTGGCTAATGAAATGTAAGTAGAAATGTTATGTACAATATCCCTCATTCCTTTAAAGGAGAGGAAGATGCTTCCTCCTTTCCCTTTCCTCTTTCCTGCAAACTGGAATGTAAGATGTGATGATGGGAGCTGGAGCAGCCATTTGGGGCCACAAGATGAAAGCTGCATATTGATAGAAGCCTAACAACAAAACAAAGTGAGTTTAGTTCCCTGGTTGTTGAGTTTGTTTCCACTCTGAACCATCTACTTCTATTTTTACCTGAAAGGAAAAAATGACCTTTTATTTCTTAAGCAAGTAGTAACAGCCACATGCTTTACCAAATAATATATTATTTAAAAATATATGATTTCTTTTGGTTCCTACTTTGTGCTGGAATGAGAAGTGCAAGGCCCCCTATGTCTCTTTCTTCCAGAGACATAACCATCCACCACTGAACAGCTATCTGCTCCCACCTCCCCCAGTTCATCACCTGATTTGCTTACCAACTCCACCCTTAACATGTCCCTGCCAATCATCCTATTTCTATACGGTGAGAACTGCATGGGACTTAATGATCCCTGCTTTCTAGGGTAAGCTCTGAGTGTCAGGTAGCTTGGAAATAGCAGACCCATCTTGCTCTGAGAAGACACTGAATAATTCTCCAGCCTTACCCTTCTTCCTTGTATGCTGCAAAAAGTAGTAAAGAATATGGACGCTGGAGTCAGATATCAGTTCAAACCCTGGAGCAGCCAAGTATTCTCTAAGAAACCTTAGCCAACGTATTTAACTTCTCCATGCCCATTCCCCTAACATATAAAACTGGTCAGAATAACAGTTCTCACTTCACGGGGCTATGAGAATTCAATAAGATGATACATTTAAAGTGCTTAGAAGAGTGCCTGGTACACAGTGAACATTCCATAAAATAGGACAAATTTTGACCTGAGTAATAAGAAACGTTATAAAGGAGAGGCATGGGGCACCTGGGTGGCTCTGTCAGTTAAGTATCTGAATCTTGATTTTGGCTCAGGTATGATCTCAGGTTTGTGAGATCGAACCCCATATCAGGCGCCACACTGAGCGTGCAGAATGCTTGGGATTGTCTCCCTCCCTCTCCCTCTGTCCCTCCCCACCCACTCATGCTCTCTCTCTCTCAAAGAGAGAGAGAGAGGAGCAAGGTGTAATGCATGCATAAAACTATCTTATCTACAAGAGAGAATGCAGGTCAGGACAGACTGCCCTGAAGAAGCTGACATTAAAAGCTACCATCTGAAATATGAACAAGAATCAATCAGGTTTTTTCTTAATTTCTTTTCAGTGTACCAGAATTCATTGTTTATGCACCACACCCAGTGCTCCATGCAATACATGCCTTCCACAATACCCACCAGCAGGCTCACCCAACCTCCCACCCCCGCCCCTTCAAAACCCTCAGACTGTTTTTCAGAGTCCATAGTCTCTCATGGTTCCTCTCCCTCTCCAATTTCCAATCAGGTTTTTTAAAGGATCCTGGGAAAGAATGTTTCAGAAAAAAATGAACAGTCTGGGCAAAGGTCCTGGGGCAAGAAAGTATATGAAATAACAAGTGTTGGCAAGGGTGTCGAGAAACAGGGACCTTGTGTACTATTGATGATAACATAATTTGCTGCAGCCACTATGGAGAACAGTATAGAGGTTCCTCAAAAAATAAAAATACAACTGCCCTATAATCCAGCAATTCCACTTCTGAGTATTTATCTGAAGAAAATGAAAACAGTAACTCCTTAAAAAGATACTTGTGCCCCTACATTCATTGCAACACTATCTACAATAGCCAAGATACAAAGGCAACCTAAGCGTCCATTGGTAGAGGAGCAGATAAAGAAAATGCGGTATCACATACACATGATGGAATATTACTCAGCCATAAAAAAGAATGCAATTTTGCTATTTGTGACATTATGTATGAATCTAGAGGGTATTATCCTAAGGGAAATGAAACAGACAGAGAAAGACAAGCACTGTATGATTTCACTTATATGTGGAATCTAAAAACAAAACAAATGAACAAACAAAACAAAATAAAAATATGACTCATAAATGCAGATAACAAACTGGTGATTGCCAGTGGGGAAAGGGATGAAGAAGGTGGGTGAAACAGGTGAAGAGGATTAAGATAAGCAAGTCCCAAGGATATAATGTAGGGAAGATAGGGAAAATAGTCAATAATATTGTAATAACTGTGTAGTGACAGACGGTAAACTAAACCTATCATAGTGATTATTTTGTAATATATAAAAATATCAAATCACTATGTGCTATACCTGGAATTAATATCATATTGCATATCAAAAAAATATGTTGGCTAACTCAATTTAAATAAAAATAAAAAATAAAATAATTCCTTCATTATTATGCAAAAAAAAAAATTAGATTTCAAGACAAGTTTACCAACAAGGATCTGACATTTTATGAGAGAGACAGAGAGAGAGACAGAAAAGAAAGGATGGAGGGAAGGTGGGAGAGAGAGAGGAAGTAAGAAAACAGTGCATTTGGGAAGCTGAAAAATATTTTTAGACAGTGGTGGATAAGGCTGGAGAGGTGGCCAGGGACCCAGTGTGGCAGATCAGATTCTGATTTGTATGTGGTTCAGATGCTTCCTCCCTTGTACAAATTTAGTGTAGGGCCCCCCCTCTTCTGCATATGCCTTACTGTTTTCCTTACACGGTCTCTGTTAAAAAGTTCCTTTCTTCCATTAAAGAGGGCAGGTGTGGTGATGAGCACTGGGTATTATACATAACTAATGAGTCATTGAACACTACATCAAAAACTAATGATGTAGGGGCGCCTGGGTGGCTCAGTGGGTTAAGCCGCTGCCTTCGGCTCGGGTCATGATCTCAGGGTCCTGGGATCGAGTCCCACATCGGGCTCTCTGCTCAGAAGGGAGCCTGCTTCCCTCTCTCTCTGCCTGCCTCTCCATCTACTTGTGATTTCTCTCTGTCAAATAAATAAATAAAATCTTTAAAAAAAAAAAACAAAACTAATGATGTATTATATGTTGGCTAATTGAGTATAATTAAAAAAAAAATATATATATATATATATATATATATATATATATAAAATAAAAAGGAATGTCACTAGTGGCTAAAATCAGCAACACAAGAAACAATAGGTGTTGGTGAGGATGCAGAGAAAGGGGAACCCTCTTACACTATTGGCGGGAATACAAGCTGGTACAGCCACTCTGGAAAACAGTACAGAGGTTCCTCAAAAAGTTAAAAATAGAACTACCCCATGACCCAGCAATTGTACTACTAGATATTTATCCAAAGGATACAAAAATACAGATTCAAAAGGATACATGCACCCTGATGTTTACAGCAGCAATATCAACAATAGCCAAAATATGGAGAGAATCCAAATGTCCATCAACTGATGAACAGATAAAAAAGATACACACACATATAATCATATGTATATATGGTATATATAACACCATATATGTGTGTATGTACATGTATATATTCATTGTGTCTATGTATATGTATGTGTGTTTGCATACACACACACACAATGAAATATTATTTGGTCATCAAAAAGAATGAAATCTTTCCATTTGCAAGGATCTGAATGGAACTAGAGGATATTATGCTAAGTGAAATAAATGAGTCAGACAAAGACAAATACCGTATGATCTCATTCATATGTGGAATTTAAGAAAGAAACATATGAACATATGGGAAGGGGAAAAGAAAAAAAAAGGAGAGAAGGAAACAACCATAAGAAACTCTTAATAATAGAAAACAAACTGAGGCTTACTGGCGAGGAGGCGGGTGGGGGATAAGCTAAATGGGTGATGGGGATTAGGAGGGCACTTGTTATGATGACCACTGGGTGTTGTATGTATGTTTGCACTGACAAAAAATTCAGTAATCTTTCATTATACTTGAGGGCTCAAGTACTGTCCAGATCAGCAGTCTTGAGTACCCAATCTTTATCAACAGACATCTAAAGAGGTTCACTCCCTTCAGGATACTTACAAAGCCCCTGGTCTAATGCCTCATGAATTGGGAAAATACTCCGCTTGGTTTGATTTGAGAGATCTTGGAGTGATATATATCTCTGAGTCCTGGCATTGCCACTTGAAGGAACTGGAGGTCAGTGAGAAAATCTGATTCCATTTCATTTGGAGAAAAGTGTATGCTTTAGGACAGAAGGCTGCAGGGTCAAGCCCTATGTCTGGATCCATTCCCATCTCGGACGTCCTCCCTCCTCCACCAGCCCAGAGCCTCTGTCCTCATTGATTCTCTTCCTGAGCAAATCTTTCTCACTCCCCCCATACCATCTCACACCTCTACCCAGAAGACACCCACTCAAGCACGTCCCTTCCTCAGGGAAGCCTTCCCAAATTCCTTAGTGGTCTTGGTTGGCCTCAAATTCTCCTAGAACCATACTTCTCTCCTTCAACATACTTATATTAACTAATCATATATTCATTAGCATAATTATTTTACAGGTATCCTCCACTTTTCAAAAGTTCACACTATACCATCCTGCTCTTAAGAAAGACCTACGTCAGTACCCGTTTTTCCTAACTAAAGGAAATTTGAAGAGGATTTCTGCTTTTATGAAAAAAGGTGAAAAGTGAAAATAACATTCAGCATTTGTTTTGCAGGGAGCAGTTACAGAAGCAGCGCACACCCCAAATGGTAGGAGCGTCCGCAGCAAGCTCCTTCCCTGGGGACTGCTCTCAGCATCTCTGCATCAAGCCACAAGAGCGTTGAACCGTGTCTGTGGGCATCTGTGCCTTATCTCAATTTATTTTGTGCATGCATTAGCAATACGTGCCCTAAAGTATCAGAAAATCCTAAGAGAGGTTATTTTGGGGGGTCCTAAGAATGTTCAAAAATTTTTCCATACAAATTAATAGCAATTGTTTCTTCATTTTATGTCATTAGGGTTCAAGAAAGGTTTCATAGGAGTGCTCTGCATTGGGAGAGTGGGAGACACCTGCTAATGACTGTCTCCATTGAGTAAATACAGTCCAGAATGGCATGGACTGAATCTTAATTTTCTCCATTATATTGACCATGCCTGAGACATAGTAGGCTGCTAATAAATGTGGCAGGAAGGAGAGAAGGGTAGGGGGAGGGAAGTAAGGATGTTCTACCTAAAAATGCCCCATCCTCAGTGTGAGAAAAAAAAAATTTACACTTTCTGTGTAACACCATTAAGTCTTCCTGCAGCTGGAATGGCTCCATGTCTTGTCCCCAGTCAGAAGACCTTCAAGGCCAGCATTTGGATGATCTTATTTCACACATACACTTTCCACTTAGGTTAGAAAGGCCCCCAGAAGCTCTTGATATCTTTCCCATTGATTCCCCCTTGGGATTCAAGATGTCTTATAAATTGATGTGTAGCTGACCATATCAGGACCTCAGCTCTGTGAGCAAAGACTCTTTGCAGGCAATCCTATTTTAATCCCTCTTTCAACAGTAGATTTCCACACACTTGCCAGGATTCTCTCTCACTTATTCCTTCCCTGCTCTTTCCTCACCCATTTCTGAACACAAAAACATGTTTGTGCTCTCCATAGCAAGAGCAACCACAATTGCAAATTCTGCTTGTTCATGCCAGTAATATGTTATAATTATTCTTTTATCTGCATCTTGTGCCTCATATAGCACAAGTTATAGACATCATTAATTGCTATTAAGTCATTGCATCTCACAGTAGTGTTAAACTTGTCTCTTCCCAACAGGCTTGGATCAGCCCATAGATAGTATCAATTTGTGGTCACCCCCTTCCCCCTTTCCTTTGCTCCACCCTCATTATGAAAAAGACCTACAGTGCACACCTCATGCAGCTTCCAAACCACCAATTGGCTGACCGGAGGCAATCTCTTCATGTACAGTGAAGAAGCAGGTGTCCCAGGGTGTGTCAGGGGCTTGTCTAGGTCTCATACCAGCTAGTGGAGATCAGTTAGGGATCTGCGGCCACTGTTCAGGTCATGGATATTAGCCATCTCAACTAGGAAGTGTTATTGGAGAGAAAAAGGTGAATCCAAGAGGTATTCGGGAAGTAAAATAGGGCGTTTTCTAAATAACAGACACTTTTTTTTTTAGCTTTATAATTTTTTATTTTTTTATAAACATATATTTTTATCCCCAGGGGTACAGGTCTGTGAATCACCAGGTTTACACACTTCACAGCTCTCACCAAAGCACATACCCTCCCCAATGTCCATAATCCCACCCCCTTCTCCCAAACCCCCTCCCCCCAGCAACCCTAAGTTTGTTTTGTGAGATTAAGAGTCACTTATGGTTTGTCTCCCTCCCAATCCCATTTTCTTTCATTTATTCTTCTCGTACCCACTTAAGCCCCCCTCAAAATGTTGAAAATAGAATTGCCCTATGACCCAGCAATTGCACTATTGGGTATTTACCCTAAAGATACAAACGTAGTGATCCAAAGGGGCACGTGTACCCGAATGTTTATAGCAGCAATGTCCACAATAGCCAAACTATGGAAAGAACCTAGATGTCCATCAACAGATGAATGGATCAAGAAGATGTGGTATATATACACAATGGAATACTATGCAGCCATCAAAAGAAATGAAATCTTGCCATTTGCGACAACATGGATGGAACTAGAGCATATCATGCTTAGCGAAATAAGTCAAGCGGAGAAAGACAACTATCATATGATCTCCCTGATATGAGGAAGTGGTGATGCAACATGGGGGCTTAAGTGGGTACGAGAAGAATAAATGAAAGAAGATGGGATTGGGAGGGAGACAAACCATAAGTGACTCTTAATCTCACAAAACAAACTGAGGGTTGCTGGGGGGAGGGGGTTTGGGAGAAGGGGGTGGTATTATGGACATTGGGGAGGGTATGTGTTTTAGTGAGAGCTGTGAAGTGTGTAAACCTGGTGATTCACAGACCTGTACCCCTGGGGATAAAAATATATGTTTATAAAAAATAAAATATTATATTAAAAAAAAAAAGAAAAGAAATGAAATCTTGCCATTTGCGACAACATGGATGGAACTAGAGCGTATCATTCTTAGTGAAATAAGTCAAGCGGAGAAAGACAACTATCATATGATCTCCCTGATATGAATAACAGACACTTTTTTAAGTGCTTTGACTATATTAACTCCTTACAACATTCAAGTAAAATGAATATTACTGTCTCTTCTTTACAGACATGGAAACTGAGCATCCAGAAGGTTATATTATTTGTCACTATGTCAAGCATCTAACCCAGGCAGTCTGATTCTGAAGCCTATACCTTTTACCCTTATGCTTTTGTAACTCCGGCTCAATTATCTGCTTGCTATAAAGTGAAGATTGCCCACTTATTTTCATCCCCAATACCTGCACCCACTTACACGCGCTCGTGCGCGCGCGCGCACACAAACACACACACACACACTTATACACACATACACCTACATCTACATCAGATTGGTAGTGTTGGGAGCAGCTGAGACATGTAGATACCTACAGGGTAGACCAGACCAGGAACTTGGCCATGCACAGTGGGCTCACTCAGTCGAGGTCAGAGAGAGAACTGTTTTTGTTATCAGACCTGCTTCAAGTCACCCTGAGCAGTTTGGGCTAGCTCATTTATCCTGCTAAGCTTTTGTGACCTTCTCAGGCTGGACTTGGAGTAGTCGTCAAGCCCTTGAATGATTTCTTTTTCATTCATCTAACCCTTGAAACATGGAAGAAGGAAAGTAAGAGGCCTCAGCATTCTGAGAGAGCAGCCTTCTGAGTTCAATTTACTTAACTTTTTTAAGCCTCCATTTTCTAAGTGCAATTTCAAAGTTGTCAGGATCAGAGTTCCCATTCTGCAAATGCTCTGAGTGGGTGCCTGAAAAATGACAGCCACACACATTTGCTCCCCATTGTATTTCGTGCTCAGTGACTCACAGAACTTTGATATGTTCAGGGAAGAAAGGAGTGTCTAGAGCACATGGGCGTCTTCCCAGTCTGTGGCCAACAAAATCCTGCTTGATGAGATGCCAATCTCATCTTGTCAGGAGCCCTGGGGTTGTTTACCCCTCAAGGGAAGCTGTGGTGACAAGAAGTTGCCAAATCTTTGAGCAACACCACCTTCTTTCAACACCAGGAGATCTCACTGCTACAGCCCTGACACAGGCAAAGGGGGACCCAGAGGTCAGGACTTGAGATTCAAATGGAACCATGAACTAGCTGAGAATAAATGTTGCTAGAGGAGGGGGGGATGGGGGGATGGGGTAATTGGGTGATGAGCATTATCGAGGGCACTTGAAGTAGTGAACCCTGGGTGTTGTATGGAAGTGGTGAATCACTATATTATAAACCTGAAACTAATATTACATTGTATGCTAACTAACTGGAATTTAAATAAAAACAAAAATAAAATAAAAGATGGTGCCTGGCTGGTTCCATTGATTAAATACCCAACTCTTGGTTTCAGCTCAGGTCATGATCTTGGGAGGGTGAGAATGAGCCCCCACTAGACTCAGCAAGGATTCTACATGAGATGCTCTCTCTCCCTCACTCTCCCTCTGCCCTTCCCCCCTGCTTGTGCTATAAATAAATAAAAAATAAAAAACCTGGGGGTGGGGGACAAAGAATAAAGGCACAAAGTAAGGAAAAATCTCTATTACTACAAAATGGATTCATGCATGTACCCAGGGTTGAGCTCTTTTTGGGTACATGGCCATTCTCTGGCTGTGTGTAGAGGCAGGATATTGCCTTTATGCCTGTGAACTCACAGGAAAATGATGCCCAGGAAGCATGTGCACGTCCAGTGAAGGATCTCCCCTCACTTTTTGCAAAACAGTCCAAGAAACTGAGCAGGATGGGGACTGGGTACCTCACCCACATCCACCTGAGAAATAGTCCATTTCAAGTTTGGGATGTCATTGTTCACTGAGATTGTGAATCCTATCAACCTAGGCCTGGACATCCATCTTTGATTGACTGAAATTTAATACGGTATAAGGCAGTGGTTTGCAAGCTTCACTGCACATCATGGTTATCAGGGGCTTTTAAAAATCCTGTGTCACCATACACTGTGTGCCCTTTTGTGTCTGGCTCTTTTCACTTGACGATAATGCTTTCAAAGTCTATTCATCCCATAGCAAATATAGATCTTCATCCTTTTCTGTGTCTGAATAATATCCTGTTATAAGGATATATGCAATCATCCATTGATGGACATTGGGGTTACTCCACCTTTTGGCCATTGTGGATAAGAATAGGCAGATTTATAGAGACAGAATTAATTCAGAGTAACAGTTGCAAAAGCTGTGAGGAAGAGAGAATGAACTGCTTATTGGGCAGCGGGTTTCAATTTGGGGTGATGAAAATGTTCTAGAATTAGAAGTGATGGTCCCATTACATTGCAAATGTCCTCAACACTACTGAATTATATTTTTATATTTTTTAAATGGTTACAATAAAAAATTTAAGAAATTAATAACCAAAGGATGCCTGGGTGGCTCAGTTGGTTAAGCATCTGCCTTCAGCTCAGGTCATGATCCCAGGATCCTGGGATCAAGTCCTGCATCAGAGTCCTTGCTCTTCTGGGAAACTGCTTCTCCCTCTGCCAGGCATTCCCCTGCTTGTTCTCGTTCTCGTTCTCTCTCTCTCTCTCTCTCTCTATATATATATATATATATATTATATATATATAAAATCTTTCTTTTTTGAAGCAGGGCTATAGGTTATTAATGAGAGACTATGGACTCCGAAAAACAATCTGAGGGGTTTGAAGTGGCGGGGGGGTGGGAGGTTGGGGTACCAGGTGATGGGTATTATAGAGGGCACGGATTGCATGGAGCACTGGGTGTGGTGAAAAAATAATGAATACTGTATTTCTGAAAATAAATAATTTATAAAAACATATATATTTTATTTATTTTATATTTTTTATATATTATATTTTTATTTTATATATTTATATATATTTATATAATATAAATATAAAATATAATATATTTTTATTTTATACATATATAATATATAATATATTGTATATTATATATAATTAATATATAAATATAATATATTAATTATATTATATATATTATATATTATAATATATTACATATATAATATATAAAATAAATAAATAAAATATTTTTTAAAAAATTAATAACCTATAACCCTGCTGCAAAAAAAAGAAAGATTTTTTTTAAAGTAGGATCCCCTCCCAGCATGGAGCTCAACCTCAACGTGGACTTGAACTCAGGACCCCAAGATCAAAACCTGAGCTGAGATCAAGATTTGCACCCTTTACCAATGGAGCCACCCAGACACCCCCAAAAAAAGATTTTAAAAATAAAGTGGTTACAATGATAAATATTATGATATATGTGTCCTGAGCCCCACTAAATCAACTCTCTGGGAATGGGGGCAAGACATTTGTATTTTTAACCCCTGCTCAGAGATGCCAATGTGTAGCCGTGCTGTAGAAGCAGGAGTGTAAGGGAAAGAGGAAGGGGTTGTATGAATGAAGCACATCCAGCTCCCAGGACTGGCTCAAGTGTCCTTTCCTCCGAGATCCTCCCCAACCATTCTGTCCCCATGTGTAGTCCTTCTTGGTCACTCTATCTGGTCTACTTCCATTTTAAACATGGGTCACCATCCAAATTATCTTGTTTATTAATTTGTTCAGTTATTATCTGTCCCTTCCCACAAAACCAATGGTTTTCAACCTTGTAACACTTTCAATTCACCTGGGTTCCTTTTCAAAAATATTAGTGTCAAAGGATGACTGCGTGGCTCAGTAGGTTAAGTGTCTGACTCTTGATTTTGACTTAGGTCATGATCTCAGGGTGGGGAAATCAAACCCCATGTCTGGCTCAATGTCCGGCTTAAGATTCTCTCTCTCCTTCTCCCTCTGTGCCCCCATCCCCATGGGGGAATGTGCAAATGTGTGTGAATACACGCTCGATCTCTCTCTCAAAAAAAAAAAAAAAAAAAGTCCAATACTAAGACCCACTTTGATCAGTTAAATTGGAAGCTTCCTAAGTAATTGTAGGATGCAGCCATGGAGAACTGTTGCCTCAGTATATAATACCTGAAGGCTGTGTATCCAGTGCTCCAAAAACCGGTTCAAACCCAGTGTCTGCCCGGTGACCAGATGACATCTGGTCACTTTCCGGAAGTTGTTTTATTTCTTCCTTGGAACAGTTCTCCAAGTAGGTATTAACAAGTGAGGCAATTCCAGCTAAGAAAGGCTGTGATTTGCCTGACACCCAACCAGAATGGGAATGCAGTGTGGGGACAGCTCAGCCCTACCCCCTGTGCTAAGCCAGGTCAGGGGTCTCCTCAGGGCTCCCACAGCCTGATGTATCACCATCACATCTTTTGTCACCCTAAACTCTGCCTACAGATTCTCTAAATCCCCATGAGAACTCCATGCTGACAGCTCACCATCATAAAATAAAACAATATCATCAAATAATAAAATTAGAGCACTATTAAATTAGTAAATATAAATACAATTCATCAATTTAATTAAGTGATTAATTAACTAACAGTTACACCAGTCCACGGTGACTCACCCTTTCCTCCTTACCATTCTGATTCACACTCCACAAAGATTTCTTGAACACCTACTCTTGGGCCCCTCACCCCAAGTCTTATAGTAGATGTTTTCATACTACAGTCTAGATGAGGGAGGTGGTATTATTCCAAGTTTATGCCTGTAGGACTATAGAACATGATGGTCAATTCTGAAAATGCTAGGCACTCTCTCTCAATTCACAGACATTTATTGAACATTTCTATGAGCCATGCTGGATGCTGAGTTAAAGCTACTTGGATGTCTCACTCTCTCATTAGCCAGATTGTCTCCTGGGGAGGACAGACATCAAACTGGCATCATTATAAGAGCAATATAAATGCCCAGGAGAAGTGGATGGAGCCATAGAAATTGGGATGTGACCTGGTCCAGGAAGGATTCAGAGATGGCCTCCTACAGAAACTTCATTTTACCAATTGAAGACAACCAATTTATCAATTTATCAATTGAAGACAATCAATTGGTCTTTTAACAACAAAAAGAAGTGGTTATCACTCTCCAGCTAAGAATTCCTCAATGGCTCCCTATCTAATAGGGGACCAAATCATTTTGCAGGTTTTTTAAGTACTGAAATCCCCACAGCCCAGAAAACCCATAAGTTCTGGTCAAACAAGGATGATCGGTCTCCCCCTAACCCAACAAATTCCAGACTCCCCAAAGTGTATTCACACACATTAATTACCCCACCCCTTCCTGGACTTACTACCTGGACTCATGTCTCACCACCACCATGTTCTACACTTGATAGTCCAGTAACATGGGAGAAATCATGGTACCTTGAAGCCACCCAAGTCGTCTCCTTTACCTCTGCTATTTCCCATGCTATGTTCCCTCTGCCTGGGCTTCTTCTTCCATATGTCCACCTTAGAAAGCTCTTATTCATTCCTCAGGTATTGGATGAAAAGCCAGCTCCCCTGGGAAGCCAACCTGCAAGCCTACAACCTTTAGGCATGCATCCCTTCACAGACTCTTTACACCAGGTTGTTTTCCTATGGATAACTAATTGTTGGATAACTCTGATTAATATAATTAATTTAACTAGCTGATTAAATAACTCAGAGTTACCAAGACCCATAGCGACACATCCTTCTTTTGCACACTGATACTGTGTAAATATGTATATCTTATCAAAGCAACTAGGACCTTCTTAAGTCTTGTCATTGGTGTACTGATGAGGAATTGATGAGGAACTATGTCTATGTCTGCCATTCCTCATTTCAGGAGACAACTGGACATCCCAGAGCATTCATCTATCCATCTCTTCCTTCTTATGCACCTACCTAACTCTAAGTGACATGGCCTCACCCCTCAGGACTGGATCCACCTGCTTCTATGAAGAAGGAGTGTCTCAGAACATATGCTTTTCAATCCTGGCCGTATGAGCTGGATCCTCCTTTGTTTTTTCCTTCTTCAAATTTTTATTTAAATCCTCATCAGTTTACATAAAAATATGTTCATCATCATTAGCCATCATGGAGATTCAAATCAAAGCCACATTGAGATACCACCTTACACCAACTAGAATGGCAAAGATTAACAAGGCAGGAAACAAGTGCTGGAGAGGATGAGGAGAAAGGGGACCCCTCTTACACTGTTGGTGGGAATCCAAGTTGGTGCAGCCACTTTGGAGAACAGTGTGGAGATTCCTCAAAAAAATTAAAAATAAGGCTGCCCTGGGATGCCTGGGTGGCTCAGTTGGTTAAGCAGCTGCCTTCAGCTCAGGTCATGATCCCAGCATCCTGGGATCGAGTCCCGCATCGGCCTCCTTGCTCGGTGGGGAGCCTGCTTCTCCCTCTGCCTCTGCCTGCCATTCTGTCTGCCTGTGCTCGGTCTCTCTCCCTCTCTCTCTGATAAATAAATAAAATCTTTTTAAAAAAAATAGGGCTGCCCTATAACCCAGCAATTTCACTACTGGCTTTTTACCCCAAAGACATAGATGTAGTGAAAAGAAGGGCCATCTGTACCCCAATGTTCATAGCAGCAATGGCA
Organism: Mustela nivalis; assembly: GCF_964662115.1. Classification (NCBI taxonomy): domain Eukaryota; kingdom Metazoa; phylum Chordata; class Mammalia; order Carnivora; family Mustelidae; genus Mustela; species Mustela nivalis. Next base: position 204,521,395 of record NC_139020.1, on the reverse strand, counting down.
ACAATTGCCAAACTGTGGAAAGAGGTGAGATGCCCTTCAACAGATGAGTGGATAAAGAAGATATGGTCCACATATACAATGGAATATTACTCAGTCATCAGAAAGGATGAATACCCAACTTTTGCATCAACATGGATGGGACTGGAGATTATGCTGGGTGAAATAACTCAAGTAGAGAAAGTCAGTTATCATATGGTTTCACTTACTCGTGGAGCATAAGGAATAACACGGAGGACATTAGGAGAAGGAAAGGAAAAGTGAATTGGGGAAAATTGGAGGGAGAGATGAACCATGAGAGACTGTGGACTCCAAGAAATAAACTGAGGGTTTTAGAGTGGAGGAGAGTGGGGGGATGGGTGAGCCTGGTGGTTGGTATTAAGGAGGGCATGTATTGCATGGAGTACTGGGTGTGTACATAAACAATGAATCTTGGAACACTGCATCAAAAAATAAAAATATATAAATTCTGGTCAGTTGATATATAGTGGAATACTGGCTTCAGGAATAGAATTTAGTGATTCATCACTTACACATAACACTCAGTGTTCATTACATGTGCCCTCCCTAATGCCCATCACCTGTTTAACCCAACTCCTACCCACCTTCCCTCCAGGAAGCCTCAGTTTATTCTCTATCATTAAGAGTGCCTTTTGGCTTGCTTTCCTCTCTCCCTTTTTTCTCCTTCTCCTATGATCATCTGCTTTGTTTCTTAAAATCATGTATGAGCGAAATCATAGGGTATTTGTCTTTCTCTGGTTGACTTATTTCCCTTAGCATTACACACTCTAGCTCCATCCACATTATTCCAAATGGCAAGTTTCCATTATATATGTATACCACAACTTCTTTATCCATTCATCAGTCCATGGAAATTCGGGGAACTGGGCCCTCTTACGGAGTCTCTCTAAGGCACTCAGTGGTAAGCTGAAACCAGCTCTTCCCAGCTCCATATTCAGTGATGCTGTGTTGATAACTTGAAATCAACCACCATGGGAATATTTACATGATGGAAATTCACAAGCACTGAAAATCAGGACTTCTTTTTTTTTTTTTTTTTTTTTTTTTTTGCTTTGTGTTGTTTCTTTGCTTGCTTGCTTACTTGTTTGTTTAGAACACCCAGTTATTGGGGCGCCTGGGTGGCTCAGTGGGTTAAGCCGCTGCCTTCGGCTCAGGTCATGATCTCAGGGTCCTGGGATCGAGTCCCACATCGGGCTCTCTGCTGAGCAGAGAGCCTGCTTTCCTCTCTCTCTCTCTCTCTCTCTCTGCCTGCCTCTCTGCCTACTTGTGCTCTCTCTCTGTCACATAAATAAATAAAATCTTAAAAAAAAAGAACACCCAGTTATTAAACATTTTCCAGAACATCATTGCAAACACCCCCATTCTCAATTCTTTCCTCTAAGATCCCCCAGTCTTCTTATTTCACCAGACTCTATAAAGAATGAGATTTCAAGAAGCCAAAAGGTGGCAGAAGTATAGCTCAACTACAATGTTTGGTCTGAGATGAGGATGGGATGTTGGGTCCTATTTGATAAGGTCTTTCCCTGGTTTTCATTTCTCTTCCAATAAACAATGAGTGCTTTTTACACCATCACAGAACAAGGCGATGACATGACTCCCAGGTCACCTCCACAGATGATTCCATGTATTCCCAGGTGTGTTGTCCTATTGCCTTTTGGAATAGTCAAACCTTACCTGGGTCATTGTGAAGAAACATGGGAGGGGATGCTTCCCTACATGATTTGCAAAGCCCCCAAGCCCTACCCTTGCACAGAAATCTCATGATTGGGACATATTCTGTAATTAATATTTATGACGGGGCTAGGGATGAGGGATTTTGCAAGATCTGTGGATGCTATTGTGACAATGAAGATAAGATTATAATCTTCACAAAGACAAAGACTACTGAGTTTTATTTACCAAAATTGGCCTGGGATCAGATAGAATACCCAATAAATATTGAAGTGAAGGAGGAGGAGAACCAGGAAGAGGAAGAGGGGATGATAGAAAAGAAGAAAATATAGCATCCTCCTATATGCCAAGAAGGAACATTGCTGAGTGTTTTACATATAGGCTATCTCTGAATCTCTCAGCAGTCCTAGAAAGTAGGTCTTCATTTCTTGTAAGAGGAAACTGAAGCTTATAGGAATATCTTATATTGTTGATGACGCAGGGATATGGACACGCTCTCATATATTGTTTGAGATGGAAAGCATATTGTTAAAGCCTTTTGAGAAGGCAAACTAGCAGCCAAAATTTAGCAAGATTTTTGATGCTTTATGCCCTTTAAACCAGTAATTCCACCTGTAGGAACTTCTCCTTCAGAAAAAACTCAATCTTATGCCTGGAGAGGTTGTTCATGTCAAATAGCAAGGTTATTTGCCTTGGCAAAAAAGAAAAAAAAACTAGAAACACTAGAATGTACAATCATCCAGAAAATTACTTAAAAAATTACTTCCCATCTATTCTATAGGATATTGTGCAATTTATAAAACCAATGATGCAACATATGCACTGGAGTGGCTAAAATGAAAAAAAAAAAGAAGAAGAAAAAAGAAAATACCAAGTGTTGGCTTGGATTTGGAACCCTTGGGGACTGCTAATGGGAGGGTGAAAAGTGGTACAACCCTTTAGGAAATAATCTGGCAATGACTACTGAAGTTATACATATGTATTCTCTATTATCCAGCACTTTCACTTATAAGTGTATACCCAATAGAAATGTGTACATATGTTTATTAAAAGGTCTATACTAAAAAAATGCATATGCTAGATGTACATAGCAACATGTCTCATAATCTTAAAGAAAAACAAAACAGAAACTACCCAAATGTTCATTAATAACAAATTGGATAAATAAGCAGAATGCTATAAAATATGCATCCTCAGTGAGAGCAATAGTTTACCCCCATAGGAGCAAAATTGACTTGGGGGAAAAAAATACAGATATAAATACAATATAGAGATATAGATAGAAATAGGTATATATGTGATAGACACCTAGATAGATAAACAGTATATCTGTGGTATTCAAGTTCATGGAGGGACAATTAGGAAAAATGTTTAAAATGGCTTCTTGTGAGGAGAGACTAATGAAGAAAGAAAAATACTCTTATAAAGAAATAAGATTGAGGATCTCCAGCCACATGCAAAAAAGATTGAATTTCACAAACATAATGTTGGAGTAAATAAAGCCAGATGAATTTTTTTTACTTTTGCCAACAGTTTATTTTTAGACATGCAGGTAACTTGCTTGAAATTCTTAAATGAAAGCAATCATTCTTTAGCAAATGGGCTAAAAGCATGATGTATACATCAAGCCAATTTTTCTGGTTTGTCTTAGATTTTTTTTAATGCATACAAGGACAAAACAACTAGTTGAAAAGTGAAAAGTACATATGGCTTCGTCTAGTTTTTACAAAATTGACTAGTTGTTAGACACACGGATGGGGAGTAAGAACCATCACAACAGATAGAGGTCATAGGAATTCTTCAACAGAACAGTACATGACCCCTTCAAATGCACCAAACCAAACCACACATGACCCTGGACACACAGAGAAACAGATCCATCCGGCAACAATGAATGTAAAGCCAGATGAATTTAAAGCCTTTATTTCCTTGTTGATCTTTTGCTTAGATGATCTGTCTATTTCAGTGAGGGGAGTGTTAAAGTCCCCTACTATAGTTGTATTATTGTCGATGTGTTTCTTTGATTTTGTTATTAATTGGTTTATATAAAATGCATATGCTAGATGTACATATGGCATGGCTGCTCCCGTGTTAGGGGCATAGATATTTAAAATTGTTAGATCTTCTTGTTGGATAGGCCCTTGAAGTATGATATAGTGTCCTTCCTCATCTCTTATTATAGTCTTTGGCTTAAAATTTAATTTATCTGATATAAGAATTGCCACCCCAGCTTTCTTTTCATGTCTGTTAGCATGGTAAATTGTTTTCCATCCCCTCACTTTAAATCTGGAGGTGTCTTCGGGTCTAAAATGAGTTTCTTGCAGACAGCATATTGATGGGTCTTGCTTTTTAATCCATTCTGATACTCTGTGTCTCTTGATTGGGGCACTTAGTCCATTTACATTCAGGGTAGCTATTGAAGGATATGAAGGTGACTGCTACTGTATATTGTCTTTGTTCCTTTTTGGTCTGTTACTTTTAGGCTCTCTCTACTTAGAGGACCCCTTTCCATATTCCTTGTAGGGCTGGTTTGGTATTTGCAAATTCTTTAGTTTTTGTTTGTCCTAGAAGCTTTTTATCTCTCCTTCTATTTTCAATGACAGCCAAGCTGAATATAACATTCTTGGCTGCATATTTTTCTCACTTACTGCTCTGAATATATCATGCCAGTCCTTTCTGCCAGGTCTCTGTGGATATGTCTGCTGCCAATCTAATATTTCTACCATTGTATGTTATAGACCTCTTGTCCCAAGCTTCTTTCAGGATTTTCTCTTTGTCACTGAGAAGCCAGATCCAAAAGAGAATATATCGTGTGATTCCATTTATATAAAGTCCCAAAAGCAGAAGAAGTTAATCTATAGTGTTCTATATCAAGATAGTGTTTGAGGAAGGCAAGAGCAGGATAGTGACAAGAGAGGAAGCAGGACAGGAAATCCAGAGTGGGGAGCTGTTCACAGTCTTTTCCTTGACTGGGTCCTGGTTACAAGGTCCTCGTGTGTTCAATGTGTGAAAATTCATCGAGTTGCATGCACATTTTTTATCTGTGCTCTTTTCTGCATATAGTTTATTCTTCAAAGAAAAAAATTCCAAAGATTGTAATTATTTGATGGACATTGGGGAAGGTATGTGTTGTGGTAAGCACTGGGCATTGTGTAAGACTGATGAATCACAGACCTGTACCCTAAAACAAAACATTATATGTTAATAATAAAAATTTCATTTATTTATTTGACAGAAAGAGAAAGCACATAAGCAGGGGAAGAGCCAAAAGGAGAGGGAGAAGCAGATTCCCCACTGAGCATAGAGCCTGACATGGCATTCCATCCCAGGACCCCAAGGTCAAGACCTAAGCCAAAGGCAGATGCTTACCTCACTGAGCCCCCCCATGTGCCCCTTAATGAAAAACTTTTTAAAAGAAAACCAAAAATGAGTGGAGTGACATGGAAAGATGACCCAGACATATAATTAAGTGAACAAAGCAAGTAACAAAACAATTTGGTGAAATGAGCCAACATGTATATAGCAAACAGCTGTAAGTATATAAATCAAGGCAGAATGGGGATTTGGAGAAAAACTACCCAATCTGGTGCTGCATTATCTTGAAACAAAAGGAACAAACAGGAGCATGAGAATGTTTCAGATTTTTTTTTAATATTTGTTATTGTGGTAAGATACACATAACATAAAACTCACCATTTTAACCATTTTTTTAATTTTTTATTTTTTATAAACATATATTTTTATCCATTTTAACCATTTTTAAGTGTGCAGTTTAGTGGCATTAAGTATATTCACATCGTTGTGCAGTTGTCACCACCATCCATCTCCAGAATTTTTTCATCTGGAAAACCTGAAACTCTGTCCCTGTTAACACTAACTTCCTACTCCCAGTCCCCTGGCCCCTGGTGCCCACCACTCTACTTTCTCCAGCTGTGAATTTGCTACTCCAGGAATTTCATGTAAGTGGAATCACATAGGGGCACCTGGGTGGCTCAGTTGATTAAGCATCTGCCTTTGCCTCAGGTCATGATCCCAGCATCCTGGGATAGAACCCTGAACCAGGCTTGCTGCTCAGCAAGGAGCCCGTTTCTCCCTCTCCCTCTGCCTGCCACTCCCCTTCTTATGCGCTCACTCTCTCGCGCTCTCTCTCGCTCTCTCTCTCTGTCTAATAAATTTTTTAAAAATCTCTTTTAAAAATAAGTGGAATCAGACAGTATTTGTCCTTCTTTTTTGTCTGGCTTATTTCCCTTAGAATAATGTCTTCAAGTTTCACCCATGTTGTAGCCTGTGTCAGAATGTCCTTCCTTTTTTTTTTTTTTTTTAAATTTTCAGCATAACAGTATTCATTATTTTTGCACCACACCCAGTGCTCCATGCAATCCGTGCCCTCTATAATACCCACAACCTGGTACCCCAACCTCCCACCCCCTGCCCCTTCAAAACCCTCAGATTGTTTTTCAGAGTCCATAGTCTCTCATGGTTCACCTCCCCTTCCAATTTCCCCCAATTCCCTTCTCCTCTCTAACTCCCCATGTCCTCCATGTTATTTGTTATGCTCCACAAATAAGTGAAACCATATGATAATTGACTCTCTCTGCTTGACTTATTTCACTCAACATAATCTCTTCCAGTCCTGTCCATGTTGCTACAAAAGTTGGGTATTCGCCTTTTCTGATGGAGGCATAATACTCACTCCATAGTGTATATGGACCACATCTTCCTTATCCATTCGTCCATTGAAGGGCATCTTGGTTATTTCCACACAGAATGTCCTTCCTTTTTAAGGCTAATCAAGACCCCATTGCATGTATGCACCACATTTTTCTATCCATTCATCCTCTGGCGAACATTTGAGTTATTTCCTTTTTTTGGCTATTGCAAAAAATGGTGCTGTTGAACACTGGTGTACACTGGTGTACAAATATCTGTTTGAAATCCTGTTTCCAATTATTTTGTGTATATACACAAAACTGGAATTGCTGTATCAAACGGTAATACTACATTTATTTTTTTGAGGAACAACCATATATTTTCCATGATGGCTGCAGCATTTAATTGAATGTTCTGGTTTTGCTGAATACATTTCAGTATTGTTTGAATATTCCACTCCTAGATATAAACCCAAGAGAAATAAAAACATACAGCCACACTAAGACTTATATACATACTAATGCTTATCGCAAAATCACTAATACTAGGCAAAAGGTGAAAACAGCCCAAATAACCATTAATTGATGAACAGATAAACAAAGTGAGGTATATTCATAGAATGGAATGTTATTCATTCCATAACTGGCACATGTCATAACATGTATAAAACCTAAAGAAATGCTAAGTGAAAGAAACAAAATACAAAAAAAAGCCACATATCCCATTCATGTGGAATGTCCAGAACAAGAAGATCTACAAGGACAGAAAACAAATCACTGGTTGCTGAGGGTTGTGGGGAAAGATTGGGGGCAATAACTAAAGGGTACAGGGTTCTTTTTTTGAGGTGATGAAAATGTTCTAAAACAGGCAGTGGTGGTGATTGCACAGCATTGAATATAGTAAAAACCATTGGATTATACACATTCAATGGGTAGATTGTATAGTTATGTGAATTATATCTCTTTAAATCTGCTAGCAAAGCATAAAATAAAGTGAACTGAAATTAAGGCTGAAAGAGAATCTAGGAGGAAGGTCATGAGGAAGAGAAGATAGCAGTTGCATCTGATCATGCAGATGGACCAGACCCACTGTTGCTGAATACTAATTGTGCCAGTCATTAGTTGGGTGACCTAGGGCAGTCATTTCACTTCTATGAGTCTCAGTTCCCTCGTCTGCAAAGTGGGAGCTACAATGCTGAGCTCTTGGGACTGTTGAACACTTGATGAAGTAATAAACAAGTGAAGTTGGTATTATCTGCCCAGTTGCACGTAGAAGGGATGGAAGAGGGCATAATGATAGAAATGAATGGATTGATGGTAGCCAGAAGAGCTGGACCCAAGTGTGGCTTTGTGGGTGGGCTGGCATAAAAGCCCCAGCTGATTTGAATACTCCGCCTCAGCCTCCTTAGCCAGGGGAGTGTTGGTTAAACTTTGCCATGACTCACTTCATGGGCGTTTGGTTCCATCTCCTCACCAATTCTGTGCCAAGGGTGTGTCCCTCCCACCATGAGGTTTCTTGAGTGACAGAAAACTCGCTTGCAATAAAGGGCCAGATGGCTGTGCTGGCCAATTTATACACAGGTCTCTCAGCAGAAACGCTGTCAGCCCCATCTCCAAGGTCAGCAGGTGGACTTGACCCCTCCTCGGTGCCTAGCCCAGTTGGCAGCTAGCAGAGTGGCAAGACTTGGACTGGCTTTAAGGAGCAGCCATCTCTAGAGTCAGTAAGTGATTTGGCAGGTACTAGTCCTCTCTCTCTCTCTCTCTCTCTCTCTCCTCTCCTCTCCTCTCCTCTCCTCTCTTCTCCTCTTTTCTTCTCTCCTCTCTCTTTCTTATTCTCTCCTTCTCCCTGCATGAATGGATGCTCTGGCCAGTTTTGGCAGAACTAAAGACAGTTCTATCCCTCCATTCATCCATCTACCCATCCTTTCTTTATTTGTTCATTTGTTTATTATTTGCTTACTCGACAGATTTCCTCAGCTACCACCTCGGTGCCCATTCCCACCCTGGTGACCCTGATGGAAACAGAGATAAAGAACTTAGGCTTTCAGTCCTAAAAACTGAGCTTCCAGTTCAGCCACTAGAATAAGAACCAAAAGCACTACTGTCACACAAGTATAAACATGCACGGCTCTGACAGTCTGGAGAATGGAGACGCAACTTCCAGTGGGTTAACAGGATCATAAAACCTCCCTTGTTGTGCCATTGCTGTAAGCCATCTAGTGTTCCTTTAAGGTCCTTATCAGATGGGAAAACTGAGTTGGAGAGGAGAATAAGATATGAAAGTTTACACAGCTAAGAAGGGGCAGGGGCAAGACTTGATTCTAATTTATTTGGCTCCAAAAACCATGCCCCTTTCACTTTCTTTCTTACAGTGTTTGAGTCCTCTTTCCTTATTACACTGACTTCAGTGTGTGTGTGTGTGTGTGTGTGTGTGTGTGTCTGTGTGTGTCTGTGTGTCTGTGTGTGTGTGTGTGTAAGAGAGAACAAAAGAGTTTTTTTTAAGATTTTATTTTTAAGTAATCTCTACATCCAACATGGGGCTTGAAATTACAACCTCAAGATCAAGAGTCACACACTCCACTGAGAGTCACACACTCAGGGTGTCCATCTAGACACCCTGAGAACAAGAGAAATTTAATATTCATTTCTGTCATAGACTAGAGCTATATGAGGGGAGGAAGCATGTCTGTCTTACACAGTCTGTTCCCAGTGGCTGGCAAATAATAGGCACCCAGAAAATATTTGCTGGATGGATGGATGGATGGATGGATGGATGGATGGATGGATGGATATATAGATAGATGATAGATAGATAGATGATATAGATAGATAGATAGATAGATAGATAGATAGATGATAGATAGATAGATAGATAGATAGATAGGATGGGTGCATGGATGGATGGATGGATGGATGGATGGATGGATGGATGGATAGATAATAGATAGATAGATAGATAGATAGATAGATAGATAGATAGAAGGATGGATGAGTATATGGCCGGGGGAAGGCATAGCAGACCTTATGCCATCCAAATTCACAGAGAAGGGTCTTCTCTAGTAGAGACACATTCCAGACTGAAGGGAAAGTATAAGAAAAGGCAAGGAGATGAGAGAATACCAATAATATGACAGAAGTCATTTTGTTCAGTCAGAGAGTAAAACTGAACTCTTAAATGAGAATGAAGAACTCAGACAGATGGTCAGGCTCCAGGCAGAGTGAGGAAGGTGGATTGATCTATTTGGATTAGAGACACACTGGGACAGTTCCAAAACAGTGTTCCCCACTTTGATGACATAGTCTTTTTAAGCCCAATCCCAGAGCATCTCCCTGTTGGAAGTCTCCCCAGCCAGTCAGCTCCTGAGCAGCATAGGGGAGTACATGGGGCTGTTTTCCCCTTCATCAGTCCAGGTCCTTTGATGGGGGTGGAATCCCAGTCTATCACAAGCTGGTAAGTGTCCTGAGAAAGGGATGGGAAAAAATCCAGGGGGATGGGATTTTTAGGGCGGGCCTAGCAAGAGTTCTGGGAGCATCCAAGGATGGAAGACACCACTGGAGTGTCACACTAGAGAAGCCATGCTTCATGGACTCATCTCTTACCCAGGCCTGACCATGAACCAAGTTCCCACCACTAGGTTTCTATTTAATCATAAAAATCTGGATAGACAAACTAGTCTGTTCCCTGAGCCCCTCTGCCTTCCCTCGGAGACCTTCAAACTATCTTCTCTTGACCCCCCAGGATCAGCCAAGAGTGCTGAGAACCGGACTGAGAATCAGAGGAAACATGAGCAATCCTCGGCCTTTGGAGGAGGTGAGCTGGGTGCAGTTTGGGGGAGAGGGGTGGGAGCACCTGGATAGAGAGAAGGTGAGGAAGTTAATGTTTCAGAGATAACGAAGAGGGTGAAAATCATGATGTGGGTTCAGAGCTAGAAGGTGCTCTGTGATCATTCAGATGGAGAAAAAAACAGAGATGGAAACCAAGTTGGGGCGGTGGGCCCTGGTGTATCTGTCTTCACAAATTTTTATCACTATGGTTGATACTGAAGATAAGAAAAGAAATTTTGGTCCCAATATTCTTCTTCCTCAGACAGAACAAAGTGGGATCTCAGTATTGGCCTCAGAAATTTTGAGACTTCTTTATAAGAGGGAGTGATGCTCATAACACTCTTGGGAAGGACAGAGAGAAAGCCAAAGCCACCAGTGTGGTAGCTAGAAGGGACTTTAACAATCCCCCATAAATACACTCATTGTCTATGCTTGAAAACTGAGACTCAGATGGGAGCTGTGACTTGCCCAAGTTCACACAGAGACAGATCCCAGGTTAAGTGACCAGATTTGGCAAATAAAAATGAAGGATGCCCACTCAAATTTGCATTTTGCATTGACAACAAGTAAACTTATAGTGTAAATATAACCCATGCTCATACCAAAAAAACACTTGTTTTTATTTGAAATTTGAATGTAACTGAGCATCCTGTATTTTACCCAGCCACCCAACCCCCACACCTCTTTGGACCACATCCTCTGCCTCTTCTTGACTTCCTCATCCCTCTGATGATTTTTGTCAACTCTTGGCCCAGGAGGTATATGACATGTCAGGCGCCCGCTTAGCCCTGACACTGTGCGTCACCAAAGCCCGGGAAGGTTCAGAGGCAGACCTGGATGCTCTGGAACGCATGTTCCAGCAGCTGGGATTTGAGAGTACCATGAAGAGAGACCCCACCGCCCAGGTATTGTACTTCCAGTCCCAGGCCAATGAGGGAGAGGGCTGGACCAGTTGGTGAGCTCTGGGGCCACCCCTAAGTCTGGTCATTCCTCTCACTCCAGCAATTCCAGGAAGAGCTGGACAATTTTCAGCAGGCCATGGATGCTCGGGATGACCCCATCAGCTGTGCTTTTGTGGTGCTCATGGCACATGGGTTAGAAGGTCAACTCAAGGGGGAGGACGGACAAATGGTGGAACTGGAAAACCTTTTCGAGGTTCTGAACAACAAGAACTGCCGGGCCCTGAGAGCCAAGCCTAAAGTGTACATCGTGCAGGCCTGTCGAGGAGGTGGGGACAAAGCCCAGAACATGGCATTTGTATTCCTAATCCAACCTAACCCTAAATCCAGAGCCCCAGTTAAGCCTTGATGTGCCAGTCTGTCTCATAGTGACCTCCCTTGCCCATCTTTCTCTCTGACTTTGCCTTTTCCTCTTCTTGACATTTCAGAACAAAGAGACCCTGGTGAAACAGTAAGTGGAGGTGATATTGTAATGATCACAAAGGACAGTCCCGAGACCATCCCGACATACACAGACATCCTCCACGTCTACTCAACGGTGGAGGGTATGAGCTCCCAGCTGACAGAGGGTGACCTCCTGCTCCTCCTCCTTGCACACCATTCCTAACCCTTGACCCCTGGACTCCTCCAGGACACACCCTCTTCCACAGCCTCTTGCCAATCTTTTCACTCCCATTGGAGCTCTCCTGAGCTCTCTTCTCTGAATTCCTTAGGGTACATCTCATACAGACACGACAAAGAGGGCTCCTGCTTCATCCAGACCCTGGTTGATGTGTTCACAGAGAGGAAAGGACCCATCCTGGAGCTTCTGACAGAGGTGAGTCGGGACAAGATACCTGGAACCCTCACCCAGACCAAGCAGGTAGGCTGAGCCTCTTCCAAACCTGTGCCCAGCCCCAGCCCCAAATCCAACCTAGGTCCCAACACAGAAACTAAGATACCCACCTCCTCGCGATGAGTTTCCAAAGCAGGAAATTCTAAACATCAGAGTATTTGAGATAATTTATATGAAATACAGATAAATTTCTATTTTAAAAAACCCATAGGTTTAATCATGGGTTGAGCAAACTTTTTTTCCTTTTAATGATTATATGCTTTTATGGTGGATTAGAAAAAACATAACAAAAATGTCCAACCAATGATTTGATAAAGATTATGGCATAGGATGAGGCAATAAAGTCTCCCACTTTAGGACATGGAGACCCACCTCCCTTGTTCCCCAAACTTCTCCTTATATGCCCACCACACCAGCTCCCCTAGGGACTCAGACCCAATCTGACCACATCTCTTGCTGCAGGTGACCCGGCGGATGGCAGAAGCAGAGCTGGTTCAGGAAGGAAAACCAAGGAAAGTGAATCCCGAAATCCAAAGCACCCTTCGGAAACGGCTCTATCTGCAGTAAAAGTAGAAAGGGCAGGGAGGGGCTGTCTTTCAAGCGCTCTCTCTGCCCCATGGATGTTTAGAGGCAGCTCCCACTACTCCCCTAAAATCTTCTCTTCCCAAGGCCAAATGGCATCCAGCCTTTCTTTCATCACAACCCTCATACAGATCTTCTCTCTGTCCCTGTCCCTCTTAAAGCAAGTGAGCCGAAACACAGCACAAGGCACAGCAGTAACATTAACACTCACTTCCCTCAAGGTGGAATTTTTACCTCTATTAGTACAACCATAGAGTTGTATTAATTGAGTTTCTGTTAACTGAGTTTCTGTTCCTATCTCCAACGGAAACACTTGTCTTTCTCCCATTAATTATACCTATGCAAATGTAACTGCAATTTTAAACCTCAAGATTTTCCACTGATAAACCAATGCCCACTCACCACTTCCCACCCCAATCAAACTTCCACTGGATCCTGAACCTCACTTCGAGTTATAACACCTCCTCCTGAGAACCATATCCATTGCCATCTCCCAGAGATTCCCCGCCCAGCCCCTGGAAAATTAGTAAGATAAGAATCATTCTTTCTACCACTCCTCTTCCTTGGCAAGTTGGTACCTTGACATCATTCTCCTTTCAGCTCATGGGCTCTCTCTGGCTAATATAGCTGTTTCATCTTTTTCTGTGCCTCACTCTACTAACTCTCCCCAAGACCCTGGGCTCTGCCTTCTTCCCAAGAAAATCCATCCATTTATTTTTTCTCAAGTCTTCAACTTTTAACCACTCTGAATCAGGGAATGTTGGAGCTATGGAAAATCCTTAGTGTCACCCTGTTATTTTTCAGATGCTGTGGTAGAGACCCAGAGAGCCTAAAAGGCTTGTCAAATGCCACACAGCAGGGCACATGGGTGGCTCTGTTGGTTATGCATTTGGCTCTTGGCTTTGGCTCAGGTTATGATCTCATGCATCATGAGATCAAGCTCTTTGTCTGGCTCTGCACTCAATGCGGAGTCTGCTTGAGGATTCTCTCCTGAGGATTCTCTCCTTCTGTCTTCTCTCTCTCTCTCTCTCTCTCTCTCTCTCTCTCTCATAGATAAATAAATCCTTTTTTTTAAATGACACACAGTAAGTCAGTGGGAGGGTCAAGGTCTGGTTTGCAGCCCAGCACCCTTGCCATGGCCTGCTAAGTCTTGAAACATCATAAAACTATTCTAGTTAGAGGAACTTCCTAATAAAGGTTCTCCCTACTTGGCAGTAGGAGCTTTTTGGAAGACCCCCAAGTCCTCGATACCCAGCAGTCAAGACTACTTCCATGAGATTCTGGCACTGGCCGGCAATTTGAACTAGATGCATTACGTTCCATGTCTATGACTTGTGTCTCCTCATCTCTAGCCTTGACCTTCCCCACTGAAATAACGTGCAGGCATATCTGCCATCATTGAAAATTCATGGTTAAAGATGAGTCCTTTCTCTCCAGTTCCTCCTCCAAGTTTTACCTGGCACCTCACCCATAGAACACAGGTTCCGAATTCTGCAGTTATCTATGACTCCCCTCTTCTTGCCTCCTTTCAAATGACAACAAGCACAAGTTTCAGAACAGCCTGACTTTGATACAGTTCTCACATCTGTCCTTCCTTCCCTTACATGTCATTCTTCAGGCTCAAGTTCTATCCTCTATATCTGCATCTTTGCATCATCTTCCTTCCTTGCCTCTCTGCCTGCCCACTTCACCTCTCCTCTGCCCTCCGTCTATAATTCCTGACCTCCATAGAACACTCAAGAACACACAGCAGTGCCCCGTTACTCAGATATCAAGACCAAACTCCACATCCTGATTTTGCACTTCCTTACAATTTCCCCCCGTACCAGCAATCAGCTAAACTCCATCATGAATTCACTTCTCCAATAACGCTAATGTCCTCTGAATCATTTCTGCCTCTGAGGCTTTGCTTACCACCACTTCCCTGAGCTGGGGTGCCCCTTCTCTCACTACTTCCCACGCAAATGTATTCTTTCTAGTTGATTCTGCACTCTCACACAGGATGAGACACTGACAATTACAGGATTGACAGCAGGAACAAATCTTGGATCAACATAATGAATGTTCAATAAACAGATGTCTAACTTTAAAAGTATGTGTTGAAACCTTCTCTATGCTTAAAACATGAGGCTAATGTGAAAGACATTATAGATTTAGTTCCTTTTTCCCAACAGCCCACTGCCTCCCAGACAAGTCTATCATGAATAGAGAATCAGGAGCCTCATCTCCTCTTTCTCAAAAATGCAGGTGTGTGAAATAAGTCAAGCAGAGAGAGTCAATTATCATATGGTTTCACTTATTTGTAGAGCATAACAAGTATCATGGAGGACAAGGGGTGTTAGAGAAGAGAAGGGAGGTGGGGTAAATTGGAAGGGGAGGTGAATCATGAGAGACTATGGACTCTGAAAAACAATGTGAGGGGTTTGAAGTGGCGGGGGGGTGGAAGGTTGGGGTACCAGATGGTGGGTATTAGAGAGGGCATGGATTGCATGGAGCACTGGGTGTGGTGAAAAAATAATGAATACTGTTTTTCTGAAAATAAATTAATTAATTTTTTTAAAAATAAAGAAATTTAATTTTTAAAAAAATAATGAATACTGTTATGCTGAAAATAAATAAATAAATAAATAAAACCAAAAAAATGCAGATGTGTATGAAATTTATAGTTAGAGGCCACACTTTCATTACAAATGGTTATGTTTTTCATGATTGTGTCATCTTCAGAATGTTCCTGAAGAAGTTTTCAGACACAGAATTATAGCTTTTTAGAACCATAAGGGACCTTGGAGATCACCTAGTTATAGGTTCACAGATATTTAGCTAGTGTGTTATGTCTTTCTCATCTGGGTGCCCATGGCAGACATGACTAATCAATCACACCTTTCCCACTGAACTTGGGTGCTGCCTCAAAGTATTTCTTCTCTTAGCACTCCAGGAAACATAAGCACATCATTGGGGAGGGACTTGCCTAGAGTCACCGAGTTCTTCTTTTTTTTAAAGATTTTATTTATTTATTTGACAGACAGAGATCACAAGGCAGAGAGGCAGGCACAGAGAGGGAGGGAGGGAGGCTCCCTGCTGAGCAGAGAATCTGATGCAGGGCTCAATCCCAGGACCCTGGAATTATGACCTGAGCTGAAGGCAGAGGCCCAACCCATTGAACCACCCAGGTGCCCCGAGTCACCAAGTTCTTAAGTAGCAAAACCAAGCGCCTCATTCTACAGTAGTAGCAGTAATAGAAGTAATAACATTCTGCAGTGGTAGGGCAGCAGTGAAGGCTTTATCCATGAGAATGGGCAGAACAACTGGCTGAGGGAGGGTTGAGTACACAGAGCCAAGTAGATCTGGGATGATGCATATACTGAGTGCTATACACCCACCCATGTGAAAACCTGTGGTCCAAACACCCAATGATTCTAGAGTCTCTAAATAAAAACAGGGATCAGCAAACTATGCCTCCTTTGCCAAACCCAGTCAGCAACCCATTTTTGTAAATGAAGCTTTATTGTCACACAGTGATGCTCATTCCTTTACACATTGTCGATGGCTCCTTTTACCCATCAATGGCAAGCTTAAGTAGCTACAATAGACAATATATGGCCTGCAAAGCTGACAAGATTTACTACCTGCACCTTTTCAGAAGTGTGCCAGCCCCTGCCCTAATGTCCTTGCAACAAATTCCCATTTTATTGAAATCAGCCAGAGCTGCTCATCACCAGAACTATACCTGATACAAGTGACAGCACTGAAAACAATGACTTAATTCTTTAAGAGCCCTCATTAAGTATTTCCCCCAAGTATTTACTTAGGATTTGAAAGGGTATCCTGGAAGTTTATTACTGAGTATCAAGGGCACATCCAAGTTTTGTGGGACCTGTACAATTGCTGCAGGAGGAGTTTCTCCTTAAGAAAAATACAAAATTACCAACCCAGAATTATTACAGTCATATAAGCGCATTGTCAGGTCTCTCCCAAGGCCTTGGAGGAGCCCATGAAAGTGAGGTACCAGCAGCTTAAGCTTTGATAGCCTTCCAGAAAACACACATCTGTCTACCACCTGTTTTCTAGGCCATTCTCCAAGAATAGCAGGGATGGTCATTTTTTAAAATGAAAACCTGCCCTGAAATGCCTGGATGGCTCAGTTAGTGAAGCATCTGACTCTTGATCTGAGCTCAAGTCTTGATCTCAGAGTTGTGAGGTCAAGCCCCACATTGGGCTCCATGCCCCCCCAAAATGAAAATCTGACCTGCCATGCAACCTCTTAAAATCTTTCAGTTGTTTCCCACTACCCTTTGAATAAGAAAAGCAGTCTTAATTTGACTGCTAGGTCCCATGTTTTCATCTCTATCCCTTCTCTCTTTCTATTCCAATCACATTGGCCTTCTATTTTTCCCAAAATAAGCTCTTTACTACCTCAGGTCTCTCTGCCTAGATCATTTTTCCCAACTTCCACTTATCCTTCGTATCACAGTTCAAGTATCATTTCTTCAGGGAATTCTTATCCATCACTCCAGAGAAGATCAGTGTTTATAGTTCCTTGTAGACTTTTTCCTCAAACCACAAGTCACACTAAAATCTGCACTCAATGTCTCCAAGACAAGACTTCTGTTGTCATAAGCCTATGTGCTATACTTTATATGGAAAACCAAAAAGATTCCACCCCTAAATTACTAGAACTCATACAGCATTTCAGTAATGTGGAAGGATGCAAAATCAATGCACAGAAATCAGTTGCTTTCTTATACACTAACAATGAAATTATAGAAAGGGAAATTAGAGAATAAATTCCATTTGCTATAGCAACCAAGAACCATAAGATACCTTGGAATAAACCTAACCAAAGAGGTAAAGGATCTGTACTCAAAGAACTACAGAACACTCCTGAAAGAAACTGAAGAAGATGGAAAAACATTCCATGCTCATGGATCAGAAGAATAAACATTGTTAAAATATCATACTGCCCAGAGCAATCTATACTTTCAATGCAGTCCCAATCAAAATTTCACTGGCATTTTTCAAAGTGCTCAAACTAACAATCCTAAAATTTGTATGGAACCAGAAAAGACCCTGAATCGCTGAAATATTGAAAAAGAAAAAAAAAAAGCTGAAGGGATCATGTTTCCTGATTTCAAGCTTTACTACAAAGTTGTGACATGATAACCAAGACAGCATGGTACTGGCATAAAAACAGACACATAGATTAGTGGAACAGAGAGCCCAGATATGAGCTCAGCTGAGCTCATAGACCTCAGCTCTATGGTCAAATAATCTTTGACAAAGCAGGAAAAAATATACAGTTGAAAAAAGACACTCTCTTCAATAAATGGTGCTAGAAAAATTGGGCAGCTATGTATAGATGAATGAAATGTGGAATTCTCTTATACCATACACAAAGATAAACTCAAGATAGATGAAAGATCTCAACTTGAGACAAAAATCTATCAAAATCCTAGAGGAGAAACTAGGCAGTAACCTCTATGACATCAGCCACATCAGCCACAGTAACTTCTTTCAAGACATGTCTCCAAAGGTAAAGGAAACAAAAGCAAAAATGAACTTTTGGGACTTCGTCAAGATAAAAACTTCTACACAGCAAAGGAAACAGTCAACAAAACAAAGAGGCAACCCACAGAATGGGAGAAGATATTCACAAATGACACTATAGAAAAATGGCTGATAGCCAAGATCTATAAAGAACTCCTCAAACTCAACACCCAAAAAACAGATAAACATCATTAGCCATCAGGGAAATTCAAATCAAAACCACATTGAGGGCACCTGGGTGGCTCAGTGGGTTAAAGCCTCTTCTTCTGGCTCAGGTCATGATCCCAGGGTCCTGGGATGGAGCCCTGCATCAGGCTCTCTGCTCAGCAGGGAGCCTGCTTCCTCCTCCTCTCTCTCTCTCTCCCTGCCTCTCTGTCTACTTGTGATCTCTGTCAAATAAATAAATAAAATCTTAAAAAAAAAAAACCACACTGAGATATCATCTTACACCAGTTAATTATGGCCAAAATTAACAAGCCAAAAATAACAGGAAACAGCAAATGTTGGAGAGAATGTGGAGAAAGGGGAACCCTCTTGCACTGTTGGTGGGAATCCAAGTTTGTGCAGCCACTTTGGAAAACAGGGTGGAGATTCCTAAAAAAATTAAAAATAAAGCTATCCTGTGACCCTACAATTGCACTACTGGGTATTCACCCCAAAGATACAGATGTAGTGAAAAGAAGGGCCATATGTATCCCAATGTTCATAACAGCAATGGCCACAATCGCCAAACTGTGGAAAAAGCCAAGATACCCTTCAACATATGAACGGATAAAGGAGATGTGGTCCACATATACAATAGAATATTACACAATCATCAGAAAGGATGAATACCCAACTTTTGTATCAACATAGACAGGACCGGAGGAGATTATGTTGAGTGAAATAACTCAAGCAGAGAAAGTCAATTATCATATGGTTTAACTTACTTGTGGAACATAAGGAATAACACGGAAGACATGGGGAGATGGAGAAAAGTGAGTTGGGGGAAACTGGAGGGGGAGACAAAACATGAGAGACTGTGGACTTCAAGAAACAAACTGAGGGTTTTAGAGGTGAGGGGACAGGTGGATGGGTGAGCCTGCTGGTGAGTCTTAAGGAGGACACATATTGCCTGGAGCACTGGGTGTGGTGCACAAACAATGAATCTTGGAACACTGAAAAAATTAAATTAAATGTAAAAAAATAAAAATAATAAAATAATAAATATATAAATAAAATAAGCCAATGTGCTTCAGGGATCATTTGTTACTGCAGCATAATCTAACCTAATCTGACTGATACACTAGACAAGGCCAAAGGTCTAAAGTGGAGGGTTCAGTTTAAAAGTGACATTATAATGAAAGATGCTTTGAGAAGCCAAATACGAAGTTCACAGAAGCCATGAGATAAAAACAAATCCACTTCCTATATATATGAATACATTGAATCATATGAAAAATTTATTCTCTTAATTATCTCACAACACACACATATATCAAATTTTTGTGTTGTTGTATACCTTAAACTTACATAGTGTTATATGTTAACTGTATCTCAATAAAGCTGGAAAAAATCTTAATTTTTTTAAAAAGTATATACACTAACAAGGGAAGCACAAGGAACTAATGACCTAAGTCATTTCAAAGGCCTCCAGTTCAACATAAGACATGAGAAACGTGATGGGATGTCTATCCTCCCAAATTTGGAATACAAACTGGTCTGCCTTCATTCTGATTGACTAGGTTATTTGGAAGATAAAACATGTCAGCTGTTTATGAAGTTGTTCTTACATATGATCAATTATAGAAAATGAGGTCACCCTCATTTTGGTCAATTAATTAAACCAATTTAATTAATTGGTTTAATTTAATTAATCCTGCTATACTTCCTTGCCCACAGCCCACACCCATGGCCTCAAGTCAAGCTCCTTATGTCCATCTGGTTTCCTGTTATGTTATGACAGCATGAGATATTAAGAGGAAGATAGGGAGAAGGAGGAGCAATGCATGGGTTGAATCTTCTGGTTTTGGTGGCCAGCAATATCACATCGAAAAAGTTTCTAACTTCTTTGCCCCATAGGCAGAACCAGCATCATCATGGTCCCCTCATGTGTACCAGCAACAGCTGATTACCAAGCCCTCCTCAGAGCTATCTATTGGTACCAGATCCCATGATACTCCCATGATACTCATCTCTAAGCTTCTGGGATCTGATAAGTTCAGCTCTTTCTTTTGTTTCCCAAGTTATGTTGACCAACTGATTCCCATAGGATGTCTCTCTGTTTTAACTCTAGTATTAGATTGCCTTTTCTGTCCTCCATTACCTATTTAACTAATTCCCATATTCAATTCTTTCTGTTAAAATACCTTGAGTATTTCTATACATGGATAAACCTTGAAAACATTATGCTAAATGAAATAAGCCATTACACAAAAGGACCAACATTATATAATTCCTCTTACATGCAGTACCCTAAGTAGGTATATTCACAGAGATGGGATGTAGATTAGAGATGCCAAGGTGACTCGGTCAGTTAAGCATGCGTCTCTCTATCTCAGCTCAGGTTTTGATCTCAGGGTTGTGAGTTCAAGGCCCATGTTGGCCTCCATGTTGGGTGTGGAGCCTACTTAAAAAAATAAAAGTGTTGAGTGTTCTATGAAACTGATGAATCACTAAAGTCTACCTCTGAAACTCTATGTTAATTTATTTTAAATTTAAAAATAATAATAAGTAATAAAAGAAGATAAAAATAAATTTTAAAAAAGAGATGGAATGTAGATTAGAGGTTGTCAGGGGCTGGAGGCAGAGGAGAATGAGGGTTTATTATTTGATGTACATAGTTTCTGTTTGGGGAAATAGTGATGTTGGTTATACATCATGAATGTAATTCATCTCACTGAATTGTACACTGAAAACTAGTCAAAAAAACAAATTTTGTGTTATATATATTTTACAACAATTTTTTAAAAATTAAAAAGGTATCATACGTAAAAGCAATGAATTGTAACACTTTACATGGTAAATTGTATGGTATGTGAATTATATCTCAATAAAGCTGTTTTAAAAATAGTGATGAGCACTGGGTGTTATATGCAACTGATGAATCATTGATCACTACTACATCAGAAACTAACAACGTATGATATGTTGGCTAATTGCATTTAAATTAAAAAAATAAACTTGAGTACTTTGCAGTGAAGAAAACTAACCAAGTGAAAGAGATGTTCATGTGGATTTCGTGTACCTTCTGAAATGATATGATAAAAGGGGCACCTCACCTCTAGGGCATTTTTTCCAAAGATCCATAATCCCAACCTAATCATGGGGAAAATATCAGACAAATTCAGATCAGTTGACATCCCACATGCTGCCCAACCAGTCTTCCTCAAGACTGTCAAGATCATGAAAAACAAGGAGAGACTGAAAAACTATCACAAACTAAAGCAGAGTGGAGAGACATGACAATTAAAAACCATGTGGTACCCTATGTTGGTGCTTGGACCAGAAGGAGGACACTATTCAAAAACTGGTCAAATCTAAATAAACTCCTGAGTCTCGTTTTTAAAAAATAAATAAATAGGGTGTTTTCAACCCCAATTCCATAATACTATGCTAACGATGAGAAAACATCAGACAAACCTAAAATAAGGGATATCTCACAAAATATCTGACCAATGATGCTCTTTAAAGCTATCAAGGTCACGAAAGACATGACAAGACAGAGAAATTGTCATAGATTGAAGGAGACTAAGCAAACAAGATCATAAGAACAATGTGATATCCTGTTTTGGATCCTGGAACAGAGAAAGGACATTTGTGCGTAAATTGGTGAACTCTGAATAAGAGTCAGTAGTACTGTGGCAATGTTAGTTTTAACAAATGCACTCAGGTTACATAAGATACTAATATTAAAGAAATTAAAACATAAACTCTCTATATTATTTTTTTAACTTTTCAGTAAATCTAAAGGATTCCAAAACAAAGAGTTTATTAAAAACAAACAAAAATTTTAACTGGCATAGTTTTTTTTTCCCTGACTTAACCATGATTGCTAAAGAATGTAATAATCATCAATGAATATAAAGTAGGGGGAGTAGACCAATGGTTTGTAATCTATGTAAATCATTTCATCAGTTTTAATACGTTGCTATTAGAATACAATGCAATTTCAAGGCATGATAAAAGATTGGCAAATCATAAAATTTTTGTGTAATGCTTAATATTTCTGGAATGCTTATTTTTCAGCATTTTAACATTTCATTTTTCCAGTTTTATTGAGATATTATTAATATCCAGCACTACATAAATTTAAGCATCCAGCATAATTTCTTGACTTACATGCATTGTGAAAATAATGACCATAGTAAGTTTAGTCATCTGATCCCCTCTTCTGAATATGGTTTCGGGGTTTTTGTTTGGTTGGTTGGTTTTTGTTTTTTGGTTTTGTTTCCATTTTTGTTCAGTCATGTTGAATTTTGACATTGTGCTGAACTGGAGAAGAATTTAAATTTTTGATCCTGGTGCTTGGGGTTAGAACATTATCGTGTCAAGATGAATTATCATCCAGCCACTCTACACCATCCCAGGTGGGTTAAACTCTTTAACAAAGGCAACACATCTACTCCTTTAGACAGATTTACTGTGACGGAAGAAACTAAGGAACAGATACTGAGCATTTCCTGACTACACCCAACATGTTCCCACTGATTATTCGACAGAATAGGGTGAAGGCAGAGCTGGTGGGAAGACTTGAAAAAATAATCCTCCCTTCCAAACCACAGAATTAAAGAATGTTTGCACACCCAGAAGACGCACCCGTGTAGTTTACATCAATTATGCATATATCCAAATGGGTTTCCTATTTTCCAGTTTCCCAAACTTTGGTCTTTTGCATTCTACCTTCATCCCATATGTACATATCCCTGCCTTCATTATTTCAGTGATTTTTTAAAGGATTCATTTTTTTATTTAAAGGGAATAACTATCCACACAATACTATTTGTTATTAAAAGGGACAAAAGACTGATTTGGGCTACAGAACTTTGAAATGTTATGCCAAGTGGGAAAAGCCCTTATTATATGATTTGATTTCTATGAAATTACCAGAATAGGCAAATCATAGCAAAAGAAAACAGATTAGTGGTCCCAGGGGCTGGGGGAGGAAGAAATGGGACTGACAGCTTAATGGGTATGCAGTTTCATTTTGGGATGATGAACAAGTTCTAGAATTTGAATACACCAAAGATCACTGAATCCTATACTTTCAAAGGGTGAGTTTATGGTGTGTGAATTATATATTATTACAGTTATTTAGGAAACAGTTACCTATTATGATAAGTGGAAAGTAGTATCCTTTGCCATAAATTGGAGATAAGCGTTAAAATATTATTCAACCATAACAAAGGAAATTCTGCCATTTGTGACAAAATAGATACACCTTGAGGGTATTAGGCTAAGTGAGATAAGTCAAGCAAAGAAAGACAAGTAGTATATGATATCACTTATATGTAGAATCTAAAAAAGCTGAACTCAGAGAGAGTGGAATGGTGGTTACCAGTGGGAGTGGGGAGTTGGGGAGATGTTTTAAAGGATACAAACCTTTATCCTGGGTGGCTCAGTGGGTTAAAGCCTCTGCCTTCTGCTCAGGTCATAGTCTCAGGGACCTGGAATCGAGCCCCACATCGGGCTCTCTGCTCAGCAGAGAACCTGCTTCCTCCTCTCTCTCTGCCTCTGACCTGGAATCGAGCCCCACATCGGGCTCTCTGCTCAGCAGAGAACCTGCTTCCTCCTCTCTCTCTCTCTGCCTCTCTGACTTGTAATCTCTGTGTATCAAAGAAATAAATGAAATCTTTTTTAAAAAAAAGGATAGAAACCTGCAACTAGGAGATAAATAAATTCTGGAAATTTAATACATAACATAGTGGCTATAGTCAACAGTACTATATTATATACTTGAAAGTTGCTAATGATGTATTAAATGTTGGCTAAGTGAATTCTTTTTTAGATTCCAGATATTTCATTTCCTTTAATGAAGTTGTTTCCAACTTTTCAAAATGAAAAGAGAAAATTTCCAGTTTTTTTTTTAAATAGTATTACTCTTCCTATAAACACAAAGGCAATTAAAACAAATATAACAGCAATATTTAATACTTTCCTGGCTACTTCCCCTGGACAAGTGACTATTTACAATGTATCTTCAGTATTAAGTTCAACATGTAAGTATTCAGTTAAGCATCACCTTGCTGTGATTTGACGAACAAGGGAAATTTCTTTGTTTCTGTAATGTTGGGGTTTTTCACTGCATTCACTACCTGAGCAGACATGCTTTTTTAAAAATCTTCTTCGGTTTTATAATGTCATTTTTCTGAGTATTTCTTGAAAACCACATCAATAGAGCAGATGGCCCACCTCAAGAAATATTTTCATGAATTCCTAGAATATAGAAACCTGGGACTCAGCCTCCCCTTTTTGCCCAATGGTTGTTGCAATGTCTATGTGTCTGCAACTTACATATGGCTTTGGGCTTCTATAATTCACCAGGTTTTTGTTTTTTTAAGTATTTTTAATAAGATTTCATTTATTTATTTCAGGTGGGGGGAGGGGCAGAGCTTGCTGGGGAATTTATTTTTTTTAAAGATTTTTATTTATTTATTTGACAGACAGATCACAAGTAGGCAGAGAGGCAGGCAGGCAGAGAGAGAGGAGGAAGCAGGCTCCCCACTAAGCAGAGAGCCCAATGTGGGGCTCGATCCCAGGACCCTGGGATCATGACCTAAGCCGAAGGCAGAGGCTTTAACCCACTGAGCCATCCAGGTGCCCCGGCTAAGTGAATTTAAATTTAAAAAGCTAGACCGTAAATGTTCTCACGACAGAAAAAGAAATTATAATTATGCAATATGATAAGGGTGTTAGCTAATATTATGGTGATAATCATATTGCAATATATAAATGTATCAAACCAACACATTGCCTATCTTACAAAATGTTATCTGTCATTTACATCTTAATAAAAAATACACACAAACTATGGAAAGAACCTAGATGTCCATCAACAGATGAATGGATCAAGAAGATGTGGTATATATACACAATGGAATACTATGCAGCCATCAAAAGAAATGAAATCTTGCCATTTGCAACAACATGGATGGAACTAGAGCGTATCATGCTTAGCGAAATAAGTCAAGCAGAGAAAGACAACTATCATATGATCTCCCTGATATGAGGAAGTGGTGATGCAACATGGAGGCTTAAGTGGGTAGAAGAAGAATAAATGAAACAAGATGGGATTGGGAGGGAGACAAACCATAAGTGACTCTTAATCTCACAAAACAAACTGAGGGTTGCTGGGGGGAGGGGGTTTGGGAGAGGGGGGTTGGATTATGGACATTGGGGAGGGTATGTGATTTGGTGAGTGCTGTGAAGTGTGTAAACCTGGTGATTCACAGACCTGTACCCCTGGGGATAAAAAATATATGTATATAAAAAGTAAAAAATTTTTAAAAAAAAGAAAAAAATACACACATACAATAAAATTTTAAATGTTCAAGATGACCAAAAGTCATCTCAATGTACCACCAATGTAAATTTTACAAAGTCTTGGGGCACCTGGGTAGCTCAGTGGGTTAAGGCTCTGCTTTCAGCTCAGGTCATGATTTCAGGGCCCTGGGATCGATCCCCACAGACTCTCTGCTCAGCAGGGAGCCTGCTTCCCCCTCTCTCTCTGCCTGCCTCTCTGCCTATTTATGCTCTGTCAAATAAATAAATAAAATCTTTTTTTTTTTAATTTCCACAAAATCTTTCAATACCATGACCAGTATCCTGGTCTATGCCTCTTTGTGCACATGTGCAGACATTTCCCTAGGGGCGGAACTGCTAAGTCAAAGGTGTAAGCACTTTTATCTTCCATATGTTCACTCAGTCACTGCATTAAAATAATTTATCAAGCCCCTAAGAAGGGCACTATTGCATGGAGCACTAGGTGTGGTGCATAAACAATGAATTTCAGAACACTGAAAAAAAATTAAATTTAATTTAAAAAAAAAAAACTTGAAAAAGGATGTTACACAAACAGTTAAAAAAAAAAAGATTATCAAGCCCCTATCAAATGTCAAAGACTATGCTAGGTATTGGAAATAGTGTGGTTGACAAAGACCCTGATGTTATGGATTCTGGTGGGGAGACTGCCGATGAACAAGAGCATAATGGGTAGCATAATAATTGTGCAATGGAGGGAGAAAAGGCATTGTAAGGGGTTCAACAATGATGCAGGAAAGATGCTTTTTTACTGGGGTAAAATACACATAACCTAAAATGTACAACTTTAACCATGTCAAAGTGTACCATTCAAGAGCATCAAGTACATTCACAATGTTGTGCAATCATCACCTATATCTAGTTCCAAAATATTTTCATTTCCCCAGAAGGAAACACCATGCACAGATGGGTGTGATCAGGGAAATGGTATCTGAGCAGAGATTTATTTAAAGGAAGAGCAAGTGAGAATCATGGGAAGATGTGATGGTCTTGGCATGCTACTACCTTCACCCCCAACCTACATACCTCTGTACTATTATTGTGTTCTACTTTCCTTTAACATAATTCTTTTCTTTTATTACTTAAAAGCAAACTGCTACCCATATGACAGAATATCATCTGACATTTTTTTATGTTATTCTTAAGTTGTCTTTTTTTATTGTGTTGTTAGCATACAGTACATTAGTTTCTGATGTAGTGTTACATGATCCATTGTTTTCACACTAACACCCAGTGCTCCATGCAATACACGCCCTCCTTAACACCCATTGCCCGGCTCACCCATCCCCCCACTCTCCTTCCCCCTAAAACCCCCAGTTTGTTTCTTGGAGTCCATAGTCTCTCGTCGTTCATTGACTATATACCTGACCATAATCAGTCAAACTGATCAGAATAGCCTTTCTCTTCCTCTTTACCTCAGTTAGACTTTACTCCTTCTTGGCTAGATCTGACTAAGGGCTATGACTTTGAGAATGCAACACTGTCAGTTGAGATCTGGGCCAACATGTCGGGTGCTGGAAACACAAGCAAGCCTTCTGAGCTCTAGAAACCACCAAGGAGCTACAGTGCAATAACCACAGGCACTTTCATTGAGTGCTGATTGAATGCAATAGCTGCCCTAAGCACTTTACATACATTGTGCCATACAAACTTCACAACCTGCCTGCGAAGTGAGTAAGTATCATCCTCATATCTCAGGTGAGGAAAGAAAGGTTCGGTTGTATTTAATACTTCCCGAGGATCTCACATCCAGTAAGTGGCAGAGCTACGTCTTGTCTGAGTTTAACCACTACGCTTTTCTGCCTGCCAGCCTTCCCAGAGACCAGCAGGCATATACAGGAGAGGGTGCCTAGTAGCATGGAAATAGACCCAAGAGACTGAGCTCTACCTCTTCCAACTGACTGAGCCAAGCTCTCACAGAGATTGTTTACTGAGCACCTATGAAGTAGATTCTCAGGTCTTTGGAGTATTTTGTTTATCATGCTCACTCAAACCCTGGATATCAATTTGGGGGATCCTTTCCAAGAAAAAGAAACTCAATTCAAAATATCTTAACCGAGTTATACTTGTCTTATACACAGCAACTGTAATGACTCTCACAAGTATAATGTTAAGTAATAGGCAACATGAAAAAAAAGTATACATGACTGTGTTTAAATAATGTTCAAGAAAAAGCACATTAATCTAAGGTAGTAGAAATCCAGAAAGTGGTTATCTTTGAAGAGAAGAGATGAATAAGAAGGTGGAGTCATAAAGGGGTTTAAGGGTACTAGATGATTGATATAGAGAGGTGATAAATGATTGATAAAATATATACAGTTTTTTAAAGATTTTATTTATTTGGCAGACAGAGAGAGATCACAAGTAGGCAGAGAGGCACGCAGAGAGAGGAGGGAACAGGCTCCCCGCTGAGCAGAGAACCCAATATGGGACTCGATCCCAGGACCCTGAGATCATGACCTGAGCCAAAGGCGGAGGCTTAATCCACTGAGCCATCCAGGGGCCCCAATATATACAGTTTTATATCTAGTTTCTTACAAATATACGTGTATATAAAATATATATTCATACCTATAGTTTCTTAAAAATTTAAATATACACTTATAAACCCAGCATTCATACTCTCAGAGATATGAAAATGTATGTCCACTAAAAATATGCACATGAATGTTCATAACAGCTTTATTTGTAATAGCCAGATTGGAGACAACCTTCAGTGAATGACTGGAAAACACATTACAGTTGGTCTATACTATGGATACTACTTGTCATAAAAAGGAAGGAATGACTGCTATGTGCAACAAGTTGGTTGTCTATCAAGATTACACTAAGTGTAAAAAGCCAAGCTTTATCAAAAGCCTACACAATGTGTGATTCCATTATATTATATTATATTATATTATATTGTATTATAATTATACATGGACATGTGTCACACATGTCCATGTATAATGTCCATGTATACATGGACAAGTATAATAATAACTTGGACATGACAAAGCTATAGTGTGAAATAATACATGTACAAAGTATTCATTTTAGCAAAGACTGGAAACATTCATCGAAAGAAACTGATGACATAGACTGTGGCACCATCTATTTCATGGGAAATAAAGAGCTGTAGAAAAATTAAGGACATGAAAATACCACCAAAATAAATTAAGTAAGGGGGAGGAGATAAGTACTGTGTGTTTTCTGCACTGATGAATCACTTAATTCTACCTCTGAAATTAATTTTTAAAAACACTAAAAAAACTAAGTAAGTAAAAAATGCAAGATTCAGAACAGTATTATAATATGCTACTTTTATGTACAAAAAGAGGTAAGAGAGAGAAAGAGAGAGAGAGAGTGAGTGTGCGTGTGTGTGTGTGTAAAGAAACTCTGGAAGGTTACATAAGAAATCATTAATAGGGAGCGCCTGGGTGGCACAATGGGTTAAGCCTCTGCCTTCGGCTCAGGTCATGATCTCAAGGTCCTGGGATCGAGTCCCACATCCGGCTCTCTGCTTGGCGCAGAGCCTGCTTCCTCCTCTCTCTCTTGGCCTGCCTCTCTGCCTACTTGTGATCTCTGTCTGTCAAATAAATAAACAAAGTCTTTAAAAAAAAAAAAAAAGAAATCATTAATAGGGGCAATCCATTGAGGTGACTTGTTCAGAACTAGAGGGATGGGGACCTAGACTGTACACATTTTAAAAGAAATTATCAAATACAACAGAAAGCCAATGGAAGAAAGGGTAAAAATAAAAGGGTTCCAGGAGAAAGGGGAGCAGAAATTGGGGTCATGATGTGAGCACCCCAACAAAGGCTCACCAATGTTGTTGGTGGAAGAGTAGAACAGTGATTCCCTAATCCCCATGCAAAGTGCACTTGGTAGGGTTAATGAATGCTGAGCCCTGCATGTGGCTGACAGGAAGGCATTTTTAACAAGGAGGTGGTTCAAAGCCCCAACGTCAAGCACAGCATCTGACCTATGGAACATGACAGGAAGTGTTTGATAAAGTCATTCATTTGACCTTATTGACTTTTCTTTCTAACTTTCTAGAAGCTTTCCTTGGCAAACCAGACTGCATAAATTCTCTTCCTTGTAGAATTCCCATCACGATGAAATGAATGAAAGGACACTGATTCAGGCATCTGAGTGCCCTGTGGAGGGTTTGGACCACCAGACCTTCCTGTCTAGGAACTGCTATGAGGCTCAGTCTGGGTTAGGAGAGGATTTTTTTTAACTAATTTTTTGTTTATTTTCAGCATAACAGTATTCATTATTTTTGCACCACACCCAATGCTCCATGCAATCCGTGCCCTCTCTAATACCCACCACCTGGTTCCCCCATCTTCCCACTCCCCCGCCACTTCAAACCCCTCAGATTGTTTTTCAGAGTCCATAGTCTCTCATGGTTAGGAGAGGATTTTGAGGGGTGTTCAGTGAGAATGAATCCCTGGTGACTTTTCCATCTCCTCACCTCTCCATCATCTGAGAGTGCACATACCCCAGGGAATAAGTCACATGTTTCTGGAAACAAAGCAACTAGCATTTTCCTTCTTAACAAGGAGCCATGGGGATAGAGTCCCCAAGAGTCCCCAAACTGTAAATATCCTACTGCATCCCTGGCCCCCTGCTCACCTGCCCCAGGACGGGGCCAACACATCATTCCCTCCACCCCAGACATCAATTTTTCCCCAGCCATCACAACTTGAAGGGTCTCCCTCTGTCCTTCCTGAAGGCTTAGCACTGACCTCAGGATCCCCTGGAAGTCAGTGGAGGAGGAGGTTTGCCAAGACCATCTTTTTGGTGACACCATCCTGGTAAGTGAGTGAAGGATGGGGAAGGGAAATGAGCTGGATGGGACTGAGAAAGAGGAAATCCTTCTTTTTCTGGATACCCTAAGAAAGAGAAGTGTCTGAGACCAATTCTATACCCTCTGAGTGGATAGAGGTCACAGGGGACACACCTCTGTAGCAGGTCATGAGAAGAAAGAATGGTTAGGGTCT
Organism: Mustela nivalis; assembly: GCF_964662115.1. Classification (NCBI taxonomy): domain Eukaryota; kingdom Metazoa; phylum Chordata; class Mammalia; order Carnivora; family Mustelidae; genus Mustela; species Mustela nivalis. Next base: position 204,490,803 of record NC_139020.1, on the reverse strand, counting down.
GCAATTGAGGGACACCCGCACACATGGGAGAGATTGAAAAACAGCTCTCTCCACTGTGGGTGGCGGTTCTCCAGATGTGGTCCCCGGGCTAGCAGCAGCAGCATCCCTAGGAACTTCCTAGAAGTGCTGATTCTCAAGCCCCAGCACAGACACTCCAGGGCACAGCTCCAGCCCTCTGGGAGACACTGATGCAGATCAATGTTGAGGACTACCACTCTAGTGCAACCAAGGACTTCATCTCAACAACCAAGGACAGCTGCAAATGTATTGCCAGGAAGGGACTCTCAGTTACATGTGCAGCCCAGAGAACCTGAGCATTACCTTACAAAGTCTCAAAGAGACCTCTGAAAAATTGTGGTAAGTAGTAAGAGGTTTGATCAAGAGATCAAGAGATCTCTTGAGGTCAGCAAAGAGGAAATTACACTGCTTCCCTTCCTGAAAACCCCCTTTCGACACCTCTTCCACCTCCAAGGTTCCTGGCAGATATCTGCATCCCTCCCCTTGTTCTCACAACACCTCAGAATCACCTGTCACCTCTCTTATACACACCTGTCCACCTACTGTGTTCTCCCATGTACATCCTGCCCCCTTTCAGCTCACCGTAAATCTTTCTGGAGACTAGCATTCCTCGATGGGCAGAGGGAAGATAATTGCAACTGTCCCTCAGAACAATGTATTCCTTAAAATATAACTTAAAGGAATTATACTAGTTACTAAGCATGCTTATATACAGTACTGGCAACAGGCCTCTGAAGATGGCCGGCCTGCTCAGGGTGGAAGGTCACCTGCTTCATTTTTCCATTATCTCCTTCTCCAGAGAGCACCTGTGGCTAATTAGATGATCCCTTTGAATGTGCTTGCTCAACTATAAACTTATATTGCTTGACCAGATATACTTTGCCTTCCTTCTTGTTTATCTATAAGGCATATGATTAATGTGTAGCCTTCTTTGGCTCCTCTGTTGATTACTGTCTATACCTAATAAACATGGAACTGAGAAGTTGTTCAGGGCAACAGTCTTTTCTACTGTCAATCCCTGCTCCCTCTTCCTTGCAGCTGACTTACAGCTCTCTTACAGCCTCATTCTTCTCCCATGCGCCATCAGAAAGTGGCAATAATTTTAGATGCTTGTGACTGAACAGTTTTCCTAGCAAGTGTTGACAGCAGAGTTTAGCTTTGAAATGCTGCTCCTCATGAAATGCACTCAGAGAAGCAATGACATGTGAGAGAGCAAAAATAAATCTGTCCAGACGGGTTATGGTGCAGGTGCAAGCTGAGGGCCCCTAGCATCGCTTTCAGCCTGACTCCTCATCGTCGGGTGTGGCCAACATCATCTCCCACTGCGCATAAAGAAGTTGTGATTCCTAGGAAGGCTCAATACTCCACACACCTGGGTGGTACTGTCCGTTAATGGCCAAATCTTGGTTTTGGCTCAGGTTATGACCTCATGGGTCTTAAGATCAAGACCTGATTCAGGCTCTGCGCTCAACACAGAATCTGCTTGAGTTTCTCCGTCTCCTTTAGTGCCTCCTTCCTTTCGCTCTTGCTCTCTCCCTCTCTGTCTCTCTCTGAAATAAATAAATCTTTAAAAAAGAAGAGGAAGAGGAGGAAGGAGAAGAAGGAGGAGGAGAAAGAAGAGGAAGGGAAGAAGAAGAAGAAGGAGAAGGAGAAGAAAAGAAAGACTCAACACTCTACAGATATGATCACAAAATGCCTCTGTTGTGTTCTTGTCCATAATTGCTTTTAAGCCATGGGGACCCAACCAGTTAAGCAATGAGTTAAAGAAGATCCTCTCTTTGCTGAAAAGAGTCAATATTGAGATTTTATAAAAATATGGTTTCACTTACTTGTGAAGCATAAGGAATAACATGGAGGACATTGGGAGATGAAGAGGAGAAGTGAGATGGGGAAAGTGAAGGGGGACACAAACCATGAGAGACTATGGACTCTGAGAACAAACAGGGTTTTGGAGGGGAGGTGGAGTAGGGGGTTGGGAGAGCCTGGTGGTGGGTGTTATGGAGGGCATGTATTGCATGGACCACTGGGTATAGCACATAAACAATAAATTTTGGAACACTGAAAAGAAATAAGATGGGGAAAAATGCATCTGAACTTTAAAAAAAAAAAATGTGGTGAGTAGTGCCATGCTGGGCTTTACCTATATCATCCATGTATCATAAGAGAGCTATGTGACCCCTAACACACTCTCTGTAAATGTTCATCAAGTGAAAGGAAGTGTCTCTGTGCATACCAGGAGGTGGAGACTTGGAAAGGCAAATGCAACCAGGCTTTGGTGGTCTCGTGTGGATAGGATAAACACATGCTTTCTTGGGGTTTTTAGCATGAAGTTTCTCCTAAGTCCCAAACAGCTGAAGCCAAAGCAGAGATTAACTCAAAAGTCATCTCTGATACTACAGATTACAATGGTCTAGGATGAACTCCCAATTCCCTTCTAAATACATGGGAAAATAAAACCAGGACCATACCAGTGTTAAATGGGTGAATGAGAATATTATCACAACATGCCTACATGTGGGCATTTCTTTAAATGTTGGTCTCACATTGGTCACTGTTTTCATATCCGTTCATATTATAAACTCACTTTTCTTGTCATCATAGTTCCTACAGGAGTAAGCACATGGCACACTTTGCTTTCCATCAAACAGGGATTTGGGGACATTGTTGTCATTTTTAAGAAACCAGCTTATTTTTGAACCATCTGGACTATGTCTGGGAGTTTTCTTTTGAATAAACTTCTTAAATGCTGTTTGCCATTCTATAACAATGTATATTTTCCTGAGGGTACAAAAGTATTCCAACGGCTAGTGACAGCCTCTCTAGAACATAAGAAAGTATAAAATTTTTTTTGTCCTGCAAAACTACAACTAATGACAAAATATACTTCCAAAAGACCATTAGCTTTAAACCTCCAGATACTCTTTTTTTACCATGAAAGTTTTCTTTAAAATCTCCATTTACCCAGCTTTCTGGGTTCATCCGTGGTCATGGTCTCTGCGTCTTCCCAAACATATACTGGGTGCTGTCTCACAAAGGATGAAAGTGGGTTTACTACAGTGATGACGTGGTAGAAGATCATAAATGCCCCCAAATCAATTTGGCCATCACTGGAAACAGTAGAGCAGTGCTATCTGTCCTTGTATTCTTGGTCATTAACCTGAAACGGATGCAAAAATTGTATCATGTGAAGGAAGGATGAAATGGAAGGAGGGGAGGAAAGAGAGGATAAAGGGAAAGGAAGACAAGGAATAAAAGAGGCTGATAAGATTCCCTCTCCCTGTACTGGGTTTCAGTTTAGGTTTGATCCAGCTTAATTTTGTTTTCTACAAAGCGCTACTCCACTAAAAACACAAAGGTGTTTATGGGCAAATGTCTAAGTTCTCTCTAAACACATGAGTTCAGTTTTTGAGATGCTAACTATCTCAGGCATGGATGGGTTTGTTGGAGAGAAACAGAAACCTATGGATCTTCACAGAACTTCAATCTCGATGGGAAGCCAGGACAGGAACTCCATTTCTGACTCCCAGTTTTACGTTGCTTTCCTCTTCCCTTTTATTTCTTTTACAGTAGACACAGATTGTCCATGGAACCAAAAAACCAAAAAAATCAAACAACAATCTCAGAATTCCTCCTTTTGGGACTCACAGAAAAGCCAGAGCATCAGACTCTCCTCTTTGGGCTGTTCCTCTCTGTGTACCTGGTCACCATCTTGGGGAACCTGCTCATCGTCCTGGCCATCATCACAGATGTCCACCTCCACACGCCCATGTACTTCTTCCTCTCCAACCTGTCCCTTGTCGATACCTTCTTTTCTTCCACCACTGTCCCCAAGATGCTGGTGAACCTTTGGACCCAGAACCAGGCCATCTCCTTTGTGGGCTGCCTTGCTCAGATGTACACCTTCCACCTGTTTGGGACCATGGACAGCTTCCTCCTGGCTGTGATGGCCATTGACCGCTTCGTGGCTATTGTCTATCCTCTACGCTACTCAGTCATCATGAGCCCTTGTGTTTGCAGGTTGCTGTTGGGGGGACCATGGCTGATCACCAATCTCCAGTCACTTGTCCACACCTGCCTCATGGCTCAGCTGACTTTCTGTGCTGGCTCCAAAATCCCCCACTTCTTCTGTGATCTCATGCCCCTGTTGAAGCTCTCCTGCTCTGATACCCACACCAATGAGCTGGTGATTTTTGCTTTTGGCATCATCATGGGCATCAGCCCCCTCTTGTGCATCCTTCTCTCCTACACCTGCATTTTCTGGGCAGTCTTCAAGATCCCTTCTGCTCAGGGCAAGTGGAAAGCCTTCTCCACTTGTGGCTCACACCTCACTGTGGTATCACTGTTCTATGGCACCATCTTTGCCGTGTACTTGCAACCCACATCTCCTGCCTCCTCCCAGAAGGACAAGGCAGCTGCCCTGATGTGTGGGGTGGTCATCCCCATGCTGAACCCTTTTATATACAGCCTAAGGAACAAGGAGATGAAGGCAGGCCTGAAGAAGCTCGTCAGCAAAGCAGTCTCTTCTCAGTCTTAGTGTAGAACAGTTGTTTGGGCATTCAGCTTGTTCCATAACCAATGTTGGGTGGTGGGAACACAGAGATACATCCCATCCCTGCCCTCAGGGCATTCAGAATTGAGTGGGGCATAGACATGTGTCATTATGGCCCAACGTGGTAAATGTATCAAAAAAATAAATGAAAACCTTTGGAAACTCAAAGGGAGAGTTGTGCATTTTCCCCATGAAGATCAAAATACTTCAAAGAACTCTTAAATTGGTCCTCTCTGGGGTATTGGGCTTATGGGATTGCTACCTGGTTAATACAGTTGAACAAAAATTGGCTACACCATTTTTTTTTTGGCTACACCATTTGTTTTTAAAGATTTATTTATTTATTTATTTATTTGACAGACAGATATCACAAATAGGCAGAGAGGCAGGCGAGGGAGGCTGGGAAGCAGGCTCCCCATTGAGCAGAGAGCCCAATTCGGGGCTCGATCCCAGGACCCTGAGATCGTGACCTTAGCTGAAGGCAGAGGCTTAACTCACTGAGCCACCCAGGCACCCCTGGCTACACCATTTTAATATTGATAAAGACAATACATATTAGCCAGTTACATCACCATGCTTCCTAAGTGACATGGAGAAGGAAAGTGAAAGTATCTGTTGAGATTAGCTCACTTATTATTTGCTTCAACAGCCACCAGCCTTGTCTCAAAAGGACCTTGTGGCCACCTCTTGTGCTCATGACTTTGGGGATCTTTGTCATAATCAGGCCTCCCATGTGCACCTCCCCCACCTCCCATGCATTGGATCATAAGAGACAATGACATCTGGCTCCCAGGTATTGTGATTCAGGTTGGCGATGAACCCTGCAATCTGCCTTTTTAACAGGCTCTCCAGGTGGCCATGAGCAGGAAGTACACAGTCCTCTTGTCTGAGGACACAAGCCCTGGACAAGCTGCAGAGTCCATGTGTTTCCTGTGATGTTCATCACCTGACTTCAAATCCAATCTAATTCTACAGGCATAATCAGAAACAAGCAGATAGGATGGGCTGGCAAGCATGGAAAGTTAGTGCTGGAAGGTGAATTGTGTCCTCCAAAAAAGATGTGTCAAAGTCTAACCCCCCAGGACCTGAGAATGTGACCTTACCTGGAAATAGGGTCTTTACAGAGGTAATCAATTTAAAATGAGGTCGTTAGGATGGGTCCTGATGCAGTATGATTGCCAACCTTATCTAAAGGGAGAATTTGGACACAGAAGCACACACAGGGAGAAGACCATGTGGAGATGGAGGCAGAGATGATGGTGATGGTTCTACAAGCCAAGGAATGCCAGAGAGTGCCAGCAAACCACCAGAAGCCAGGACCGAAGCGTGGAGCAGATCCTCCCTCACAGTTCCCAGAAGGAACCAACCCTGCTAATACCTGATCTCTGACTTCTGGTCCCCAGAACCATTATACAATAAATCTCTCATCCTGTTTGTAGTCTTTTGTTATGGCAGTCCTATCAAATGAGTACAGTGAGTTTAGGAAGACCAGGCATCATGCAAAGACCACACCCAGATTCATCCCCTCAAGCCCATGACTCACTGCATGTCTGGTTAAAAGTCTGGGTTACATCTGCAGGAAAAGATGAAGGATTTAAGTTGTATGGATTCATTTTCTGGGTCTCAATGTGATGACAATAATGAGATTTACTGAATGCTGGGTACAGTGCTAGCCCTTTGGAAACAACAACCCTACAAGGTAGGTGATAAAAGTTCTTAGTTTACAGATAAGGAAGCTGAGGTTTGCAAAATGAAGCTGCCAAAGTTCAAACACAGGACCCATCCCAAAGGCCCAGATCTTAACATTACATGATACTGTCTAGGCGTTGGCACCTAGAGCAAGGATGTGTAAACTATGACCCTTGGGCGAAATCCAACCACAGCCTTTTTTGTATGGTCTGTGAGCTGAGGATGTTTTTTATATTTTTAAATAGTTGGGGGGAAAGAAAGACTATTCTATGACAGATTAAAATTATATAAAATTCTAATTGTAGTGCTCACAAAGTTTTATGGGAACACACCTATGCCCATTAATTTATGTATCACCTACGGCTGCTTTCAAACTACAGGGCAGAGTTGAATAATCTTGACAGAGACTCTAGGGTGCACAAAGCCTAAAATATTTACTGTCTGGCTATCTGCAGAAGGAGTTTATTGACCCCTTTTCGATAGAAAAAGTAGCAACTGATACTCAAGTAGATCCATGAACCAGAAGCATCAGCATCATAGGGATTTTGCTAGAAATGAAGACTCAGACATCATCCCAAACCCCTGAATCATAATTTTAACAGCAACCCATAGGGCTTATATGAGCCTTAAAGTTTGGGGATCACAGAGATAGGGCGAGGATGGAAAGGAGGGTTATAGAGATGTGGGATCCAAATAGGCCTTCAGTTCAGAGATACAGGAGAACCGGATCTGGGGCATTTTTCCACGGACGTTTTCCAGTTCCCTGGTATAGACGTGGTTCTGGAGAGGAAAGTCCAAGAACGACACCAAACGCTTTGGAAGAATTGCAGCTGCAACTTGAGGATATGGCCACCAGGTGGCGACAGTGCTGTTTCACAACTTGGATTTAAAGCGGCTCTTTTATAAGGAATAACACAGAGGACATTGGATGAAGAAGAGGAGAAGTGAGTTGGTGGAAATCGGAGGGAGAGAAGAACCATGAGAGACTGTGGACTCTGAGAAGCAAACTGAGGGTTTTGGAAGGGAGGGGGGTGAGGGGATGGGTGGCCCTGGTGGTGGGTACTAAGGAGGGCAGGTATCGCATGGAGCACTGGATGTGGTGCATAAACAATGAATCTTGGAACACTGAAAAAATAAAATTAAATTTTTTTTAAAAATTTTAATTAAAAAATAAATAAAGCTGTTCTTTTTCAGAAGCATTTATCCTGGCTGTAAACTGCCCCAGTTCCCCTACTCAGGTGTATCATCCCCTGGGAGGGACAGCATGTGCAAAGTTCCCGTGGTGGGACAGAGCCTGGGTTGTTCAGTGAAATCACACGCGGAGAGGAGTGTCTCCAGGCCACGGCGAGGGGAGTGGGGTGTGTGGGAGGCTGTGGAGGACAGTGGTGGTCAGTCACCATGGGCCTTGGTCCACAGGGCAGAGGGGGACAATGACATTAAGCAGGGATGTAGGGAGGGCCCAGGTTTCAGAATTAATCCACTGATGAGTCATCCCATGGCTTGGGGGTCAGAAACCTTCTATAAATGGCCAGATAGTAATTATCAGCATTAGAGATCATACAGCTTGTTATAATGACTCATCTCTGCTGTTCCAACATGGAAGTCACCATAAACAATACATCAAAGAGTAGAAACTGAAACTTGAATTTCATATCATTTTACATGTCATGAAAGTCTTTTTTTTTTTTTACTCTTGCAAAAAAAAAAAAAAAAAAATGGGTTGACATCATCAAAATGATTCAGAAAGATTCTCAGTGTCTATCTACCTTCCGTGTACTTCTCTCCCTGCAAATTGTAGTGACAAAATAGAGCATGTGCCTTCCTTTTTTTTTTTTTTTTTTTAAGAAAGTAAAATATATTGCAAAAATGGATCTGGCTCTTTGGGTTTTAGTGACGGGCCTATGTTCACTCCTTTTCTCTCCTCATCCCAGAAATCCTCCCACATGGGTTCCCAAATATCTCAACTACCAAAATATTTCAACTGTCACCCATAAATAGGAAATCAGGAGGAAGTTTCCACCTTCTGTATCTGCTGGCTGGGCTCCAGGATCGCAGGGAAAAAAACTACTTAATCTGAGAGTCAGAAAATTCTGTCTTGAATCTGCCATCCAGTGTGAGCTTTCTAACATTATGTATTACTGGACACATTAATCCTACGGTTACCACTAAGGCTCCCTTCATGGACACTAGGTTTGAAGTTTTAATGATCAAAGTTATCAAAAGTAGCTCACGAAATGTTTTCTTTTGATTTGTTTCCAACCATTTTAAAATTTTTTTTTAAGAAGGTCATAGTTCAAGAGCCAGATTTGGCCCACAGGCTCTATTTTGCAAATCCTGGTCCACATGGATGGAAGTGGCAAGAAACAGAGAGACCAACAGGGAACAAACAGTGAGCGGTGAAATGGGCTGAATCCTAGGACCAGAAAATGAAGGGATGGATGGAGCCACAGGACATTTGCATAGCTAATGTCTCCTCAGCTTTGAGATTTCAAGGCAAACCCCACTTCCTCAAGGAAGCCTCTCACCCACTCCCTACCCCAGCTATATCAGGTGCCCAAATACATTCACTAGTCCTCATTTTTCTCATCACATTAGTGATTTTATATTCATTCGTGTGATTCTCTGGTGAATGTCTATTTCACCCACTTAACTATGAGCTGAGAGCTGAGAAATCATGTTTTCTGGCTTTATCTTCCCCAAATCCAGACAGCAGCCACTCAAAATATAGTTGTTGACTGAGCAAATGAATGAATGAACAAATGAATGGATGAACAAAGGAATGGATGGGGAGGCAATGCAATGACAAGATTCTAGGAGGTAGGCTGGGTTGGAACAGAGACATCTAACAGTCAAGGTTAAGTTGCTGTGGTATGCAATGTAAACTCTCCCTCCACTCCCCCAAACTCAGTAAAATCTGTCACACAACCGGGAACCCTGGCAAAATCAAGGCAAGAAGCCCATGCACCCCATCCTAGAAACGAGGAAGAGCAAGCTCACCATGAAGCTATTTAATTCAGCAATAACAGGAGTCCATGAGTAAACAAACATCTAGTAATTCTCCAACATCTCAAGCAAGGGTGTTGGAAGGGGCTTGAGCCCATCTATCTGAGTCTGAAGGAGCAGAATGACCCTGGTCAATATTAGAACACAATAACACTTTTTTCTCCCTACATGGGATTCTGTTGGGTAATTCAAAGCAATTTTGGAGACTCAAAGAAGTAAAGTAACTGTCCCAATGTCATATGCTAGATAAGGGCAGAGGAAGTATTCCAATGCGGTGTAGTGTGACCCAAACACCTGACCCTTCCTTCCAGCATGCCGAGTGACCTCCCAGGTGAGTGACTTGCCCAAGGTCATGCTGCAGCCCCATGTGGGACTCTGGGAGGCAAAAGGTGGATCAGCTGGTAGGAAAGAAAGGCACTTCCAGCAAGGCATGAGGAAGGATACAGTAAGGCTTCAGCCTGAGGTCCTAGAGGCAAAGCTGCTACTCCCAAATAGACACTTGCCAGGGATTTGGGGAGTCATTCCTATCTCCTTGAACCTGTGTAGGAAGAGGTCTCCAAGGCCACCCTCAGGTTCAACGATTCACTAGGAGTCAAGAGAACTCAGCAAAATTGTTATATGCACAGTTTATTACAGGGAAAGGATAGAGATTAAAAACCAACAAGGGTAAAAAGCACAAGGGCCAGGGTCCAGAAGGGACGAGCCACCAGGGGGCCAGTTGTCCCCTCCCAGTGGACAGCATGTAATTCTCCCAGCAGTGACATTCAACCACAAACATGGTATACTGCCAGCCAGGGGAGCTCCTTGAGTCCCGTGGTCCAGAGTTTTCATCGGTATTAGTTTCCTACTCCTGCCATAATAAAACACCACAGACGGGGTGGTTTAAACAGGAGAAATTTACTTCTCAGTTCTAGAGGCCAGAAGTCCGAGATCAAGGCATCAGCAGGCTTGGTTCTTTCTCGGGCCTCTCTCCGTTGCTGGTAGACAGCCATCTTCCATGCCCTCGTATGACCTCTCCTCCATGCACACATCTTGTGTCCAGATAGCCTCTTATGAAGAGAAGTCATATCAGATTGGGGTCCACCCTAAAGACTTCACTGGATTTAATCATGGTTTAAAGGCCATTCTGAGGAACTTGGTTGGGGGGAGGGATGGAGCAGTTAGGGCTTCAACATATGAATTTGGTGCAGACACAACAGACATGGCCATAACAGCCACACAGACATGGCCAACTGCCCATGTGGCTGACCTTGGTTACTCAGTGTCTGGCTCCTACACGTTAACCTGACACAGCGTGGCTGAAGGCCCTCACTATAAATCGCATTGTTAGCCTGGCCTCCAGGTATACAAAGAGATTCTTATTAAGTAGGATACTGTAAAAATTTAGGGGCTTCCTTCCAAGAGCCAGTCAAGGGCCAGACGTTTCTGTGGAAGTCAAACCCAGAGACCTCGGAGAGAGGAGGAAGTAGCTAAGAAATGACTTGGGGTCTCTGCCTGGTCCTTCCCACCCTGGGCTATTTGCCCCAGCCCATGGGTTGGTCACCCCTCTCCACACTGCCTCCCCTTTCTCTGGGACAACTAGAGGTCCTGCAAGCTGGACACCATGGCAGCTCTTGGCATGGCTCCTGGTGGCCAGTTGCTGAAAGGTGTCCTGGGCGTGTGCAGGGGCCTGGCCAGCAGGAGAGTCCAGCTGACCTGCAGCTGAGGGAAGGAGGGCACCGCAAGGGCACTAGGGGCTCTGCTGCCCCTGGGCTTCAGCTCCACGGGTGGTCTGCTGGGCTTTGCCAAGGGTCACTGGGAGGCTCTGGCCCAGATAAGCTGCCCCAATAAATGCCTGCCAGCTGATGCCATATCTCACCTCAGGAAGCTGCCTCATGGTAATTTGGCCACCTCTCCCCCTCTAGCTGCTCAATGCTACCCTGGTGGACATCTCTGAGCAAACACCTCTTCCCTGGATTCTCTAAGGATGGACTCCCAGCCAGACAAGTGCCTCTTCACCCTGGAAGGTACCTGACACAGTGAGCCTCAGGCACAGGGACAACAGGAAGTGACAAAAGTGGGTGGGGGAAAGCTGGGAGACTGCTCCCCGTGATCTTCTTCATCTTGCATTCCCAGGAACTAAGAATTCCAGGGAGAAGGCAAACAGGCTTAGCCCACAGATACATGCCCCACCTCCATTATTCCCACTCCCACAATCTTGGTAACAGGGGGAGATTTCTTTCTTTTGTGTGGACAAGGAAACTGAGGCCTAGAAAGAAGGTCTGCATTTGGGGTCCTCTAGAAGCTGACCCTGAGACAAGGATTCAAGTGCAGAGAGTTTATTTGGGAAGTGATCCAGGAAATGCTGGAAGGCAGAGGGAGGTGGGGGGAGGTGGTGCAGAAGTGAGAAACAGAAGGGAAGGAAGTCAGTAAAAAGTGTACTGACATTCGAGTTTCCAGTGTGGGGAGCTGGAGCTCGGTCCCATGGGGACCTGTAGGGTCGATGTGGGACATGAACCTTCAGTCATCCCACATGAGGGGTGAGGTAGCTCTGCCACAGAGGTGCAGAGCTCTGCTCAAACCTCACCAGCACCCTCCACCTGCACTTCTTCTTTCAACAAATCCCCATTCTTCTGGGGGCTGGATTTATCCATCAGGCACCATAAGTACAGCACATCATGTCTGCAGCCAGTGAGAACATTGGGGGGAAAGAGAATACACACAAACACTCTTAAATCCCAACAGCAACTACCAAAAGCCAGTCTACACAGAATGTGAAACTCAGTATTCATAACCATTTTATTAACACTTACCAAAAATTTCTGGTTGCTGACAAAGAATCATAGCCAACTGTGAATTAAATGAGTTAAATAATGAGCCAAATAAATGCAAAGGAAAAGCAGAGAAACAACATCAAAAGTGTTTACCAAGAATGAATAAGTAAATATGGATATGCTGTGTGAGTGTGTTTTATTCATTTGATGTGTTATGGGTGGGACCAAGGGCTGCTCTCATCTCCATGTCAGCCTCCAGCTTCTCTGAAGTACTGGCATACCCTGAGGGGCCCCCCTCTCCTGTCCCCACTTCCTGGGACTTGTGAACAGATATTGTCTTGACCCTGACCTCTCCCCCGCTGTCAGTAGCTACCTCAAAGACTCCTGGGGTGCATCCCACCACTCTCCAGCATGTCTCCTGCCAAACACACATCCAAGAAAAATGAGTAGAACCTGAGAGACCCATGGAACACTGATAAGCCTACAAACATATGTATAATGGGAGTCCCAAAAGGAGAGAAGAGAAAGGGATAGAAAAAAACAGTTGAAATAATGGCCCAAGAAAAACCTCCCAGAGTGGATGAAAGATATGAATCTGCACATCCAACTAGCTCAACAAACTCCAAGTAGAATAAACAGAAAGATCCACTTTGAGACACAAAACTAGCAAACACACACTATGCAAGCTGCTTGGCCACCCACTCCTAGCCAGGCCTCTGGCACCTGGCACCTGATCGCCTACCTGAACACTCAGCAGTGAACAAGACAGACATGCATATGGTAGAGTCCCCATTTCAACAAGGACACAGATAAACTAGAACAAACACTGAAGCTATTCATTTCAATCTGTGACAGTGTTCAAAGAAATGAAACACAATGAGGTGATAATGAGTGGACAGGGGTGGGGACTCAAAGAGGGCCTCCCAAGGGGGTGCTTTTGGAACTAAAGGATGAGAAAGAGGCAAATTCAGAAGAACCAGGGCTCTGGGACAGAGGAGACTGCATGTGCAAAGGGCCTGATACAGATACAGTTTGAAGTAAAGGAGGACCAGAGAAGAGGTCATGGTGAGCAATGGGGACAACAAAGGAGATGAGGCCAGAAGTCTTACTGGAAATCTGCATTTTATTCTAGGTGGGGTGAGCAGTCATGGAAAGACTCTCCAGCAGGGGTGTGTCATAATCTGGCTTCGGTTTTTAAATCCACTCTGGAGAATGGAATGAAGGACTGAAGCAGGCTAAATTTTCCAAGATGACCACAATAGCTCCCATCCCACATTCTCTTCACAAGGTCACCTTGACATAAGGCCTACTGAGCAGGTGGGGTCTATGTCTTGAATCTGACGCCAGAAGTGACACAACATGACCCTCAAGGCTGGGTTAGGAAATGTAATGCAGGTTTGGTCTTGTTGACTTTGGAGTCCTGGAAACAACCCTCCTGACAAATGACCTGCTGGTAGGAAGCACGGGCCAGAGGGAGAGGCCCACGTAGTTGTCCTGGTCCACAGCCCGTGAAGAGGTCCCAGCCCTCAGCTGGGATAGGTTGCAAGCCCTGTGAGTGAACATGCCTGCAGATGATTCCAGCTCCCCATTGCTGAGTTACCTCTAAACCTCAAAGCCTTTCCAACCAAGGAGTAGAAACGATCAATGTCAGCTCTGCCCTGCCCAAATCCCTTACCCGCAGCATCTGCGGCATCATAAAATGGCTTCTACACCACTAGTTTGGAGATGGTCTGTTAAACATCTGTAGTAACTGAAATTGGGGGATGGGAAAATTGGGAGGCACCCAGGTGGCGTCCAGAAGACTAAAGAAGAGGAGGTGTCATGGAACAAAGGGAGTGAGGCCACCGCTTGCACCAGGCTGGAGCAGTACATGGGGGTAAGAGGTGGAAATACGTGCAGGATGTGTCTTGAAAGTAAATCCAAAAGAAGGTGCTGTGTTCGATTACCAAAGGAGAGTGGGTAAGAGGGAAGACAGGGCTCAGGACCGTGCCACGCTATATACAGTTGGAGCCAGCAAGGCAGCCTAGAGCCCCCATCTCCTCCCCACCCGGCCCGGGCAACTACATATCCCAGCATCGCTCGCTCGAGCCGCGGGAAGGGGAAAAAAAAAAGTTTGGGCCAAGCATTCCCGGAATGCGCTTCCTGCCGGCGCGGAGAACTGGGGGGGGGGGGGAGGGGGGGGGGCGGGCGGGAAGGCCCGGGCGGGGCGGGGAGGCCGGGCGGGGCGGGGAGGGCGGGGGGCGGCGCGGCCGGAGCCCGGGGCGCGCACTCGGCCCGGCCCGGGCCCCAGCATGGCCGAGCCGCTGCTCAGGAAAACCTTCTCCCGCCTGCGAGGCCGAGAAAAACTTCCCCGGAAAAAGTCGGACGCGAAGGAGCGCGGTGAGCAGAGGAGGCGGCGGAGGAGGGGGCGCCGAACCCCGCCCCGCCCGGGAGATGGTCCGGGAGCCCCAAGGCGCGGACGACTGGGGGGGGGGAGCCCCGCGGAGCCCCCTGAGGCCCCGGGTGGGGGACCGAGAGCGGGCAGGGGTTCTGGTAGGAAGGGGCTGGGCAGGGGGGAGAGGGGGCGCAAACCGTTATGTGCGCCTGGCCTGGGATGCCAGCGCTGCGGGCTCCTTGCGAGGCCCAGGAGGGGGCCTCGCCCCTGACAGGAAATGGGCCCGAGACCGAGCGCCTGGAGGGCGGAGGGGAGGAGGAGTTGGGAAACTGGCAAACGGGCCCAGTCAGGCCAGGCTGGGACACCCTGCACCCTGGAGACCCGGGATGGAAGATGGGTAGCCACCTCCTGCAGAGGAGGGAGAGAGGCGGTGCATCAGCCACAGTGGCCACCCCCTAAACCCCCTCCTATAAACCAGTGACTGCAGTTGCGCCCACCTTAGGCAGCCCTAGGATATTGTTCCTTTTAGATGGGCGGGGAAACTGAGGCATGGAACAGTTGGGTCATTTGTCCAGAGCCAATGAAGTGACTTAAACAGCTCTTTGGACATGCTACTAATAGAGACCCCCGAGACAGGGTCAAGGGCATTGGAAATCAGAGTTGACCAGACGAGAGAGTCCACCAGCAAACAAGACAAGACCTTAAGGAACTGGGAGCTGCGTGGGCCAGAAAGTCCCAGGAAGGAAGGAGTTAAAGGAGGGAGGCCTGGTGACTCCAGGATCTGACCTTCTCCCCACCACCCCGTCCCTTCCCAAAGATTCCCAAGTTTCCTAGAGCAGGGAGAAGGGACAGGGGTGCCCACGCACAAACACAGACAGGAAACAGCCCAGGATGTCAGAGAAGGGAGGATGGAGCAAAGCGGAGGCCCCAAGGCATTGACCATGGGGATCTGGACTGGGCTGAGAGACAGGGCTGGCTCCAGGGTGGGGGCAGAGCCTGGAAGACCAGGCAAGGGGTGGGCGGTGGGGGGAGCGCTATAGAAAAGGAGAGCTAAGGGAGGCCCAAGCACTAGTTGTCGTGCCTGCTCCTGTCTTCCAAAAGGAGCAAGGCAGCCTTCACGGTGGGTTGCGTGCTTGACCATAACTTGGACACCTAAGAAGCAGTCCCCACGCCGAGCTCTCTGATGCCTCCCTGGAGGAGGGCATTGACTCCCCCCATTTTACAGGAGGACACTGAGGTTCAAAGATGGAAAGCAACTTCCCCAAAGCCACCCAGTAAGAAGGGACAGGGACAGAGCTCCATGCCAGGGGTGGGAGGTAGAGTTGAGAGTGCGGGCCCCGGTCCTGGAGAAACCCCACTGGACCCCTGAGGCTGAAGGGCAGAGGGACACCGTTTAGGACCCCCAGGGACGAAGTGGGGGCAGGCCGTAAGCTGGCAACCAATGAGATTGCTGGGTTGCCCCTGCCCATTCCAAACAAACATGTGGAGTGAGTGCCAGTACGGTGTGCACCCCAGCCATGGCCCCTGCTGGGGAAAGAGCCAGCAGGCTGGGGCTGCACTGGGGGCAGCAGAGGGGTAGCTGGGTCTCACTCCCCTTGCTCTCTGCCAGGCCGCCCAGCCCAGCGCCCGGAGCCCAATCCTCCAGAGCCAGAGCCCCAGGCCCCTGAAGGGTCCCAAGCTGGAGCAGAGGGGCCCCCAAGCCCTGAGGCATCTCGGAGCCCAGCTCGGGGGGCCTACCTGCAGAGCCTGGAGCCCAGCAGTCGACGATGGGTGCTGGGTGGGGCCAAGCCACCGGAAGAGGCTGCTTTGGGGGCCAGGGCACCTGGCAGCGGGGAGCCCGCAGGTGAGATCTGGTACAACCCTATCCCCGAGGAAGACTCCAGACCCCCAGCACCAGAGCCCCTGGGACCACAACCAGGCTCAGCTGAGCCAGAGGGCCCAGCCTCACAAGGTGAGCACAAGCCTCATTCCTCCAGCTCCCCAAGATGACCACAAGCCTCACCCCTATCCCAAGCCCAGGCTTCTGAACTCTGAGATCTGCTATTTCTACAGCCACAGCCCCTGCAAGCCCCCCAACCAAAGCCTCCCGCACAAAGTCCCCTGGCCCAGCTCGGCGCCTCTCCATGAAGATGAAGAAGCTGCCTGACCTGCGGCGGCGACTGAGCCTGCGGGGCACCCGGGCTGGCAGAGAGCGTGAGCGAGCCGCCCCGGAGGGCTCCGTCATCAGTCGTTACCACCTGGACAGCAGTGTGGGGACCCCGGGACGGGCAGCAGGGGCTGGGGCCACAAGGGGACCTCGGGCCGGTTACCTCAGTGATGGGGACTCACCGGAGCGCCCAGCGGGGCCCCCATCACCCACTGCCTTCCGGCCCTATGAGGTGGGCCCATCAGCCCGAACACCCCCCGCCGCACTCTGGGGCCGCCTCAGCCTGCACTTGTATGGGCTGGGGGGTCTGCGGCCAGCACCTGGGGCCACCCCAAGAGACCTCTGCTGCCTACTGCAGGTGGATGGGGTGGCCCGGGCCCGAACAGGGCCACTGAGGGGGGGGCCAGACTTCCTGAGGCTGGATCACACCTTCCACCTGGAACTTGAGGCTGCCCGGCTGCTGCGGGCCCTGGTGCTGGCGTGGGACCCTGGTGTCCGGCGGCACCGGCCCTGCGCCCAGGGCACTGTGCTGCTACCCACAGTCTTCCGAGGTAGGATACCTGGCTGCAAGGGAAGAGCGGTTGGCACAGGATTCAGCCCTGCCTTTCCCCCCAGAGTGTCCAGGGTGGGGGTGTGGCTCAGAGCAGGGGGCCAGGGCATAGGAGCCTGGCAGCCAGACCCCACAGATGCCCTTGTGTCTTCAGGGTGCCAGGCCCAGCAGCTGGCCGTGCGCCTGGAGCCTCAGGGGCTGTTGTATGCCAAACTGACCCTGTCAGAGCAGCAGGAAGCACCAGGCACAACTGAGCCCCGAGTCTTTGGGCTGCCCCTGCCATTGCTGGTGGAGCGAGAAAAACCCCCGGGCCAGGTGCCCCTCATCATCCAGAAGTGTGTTGGGCAGATCGAGCGCCGAGGGCTGCGGGTGAGCCCCCTGCCCCGTCCCAGCTGGCCCTCAGACCTACAGCCCAGGACACCCAGCATACAGAGGCCAGACCTTCCCCACGAATACACCCTGCCTGGGACACTCGTAGGTCCAATCCCAGCTTAGACAAGGGCAGGAGGCTCCCATAGACCACAGCACCCAGCCCAGAACCCATGGGTCATCCATCCATTTAGTAATACATGGTCCCAGACCTACTGGAGCTCAGAACCTGATGGAAGAAAAGACGTGATTCCAGTAACTCACAAGTGTAAAACTGGCTGGGACAAGACTGAGGCTGGGAGAGCTTGAAGCAGGACTTGATGCTGGCTGGAGTAGTCAGAAAGGGCTTCCCAGAGGAGGTGACAAGTGAGCTGAGAAGGAGGGTGGTGGCAGGACAAATGATCCAAGCAGAGGGTTTACAGGGCCAGGTTGTTCAGACAGCCAGGTGGGGACCCCATGATGGGTGTCAGAAGAGCAGGAAGGCAGCTGGGAAAGCCACAGCCAGCCCCTCTGCCACAGCCCACTGCCACCCTCACCCAAACCTCCCACCCCAAACCACCTGGCCCCGATCAGTCTGTAGCACTGGCAAGAAGATCTCTCTCTGTCCCCACCCCCAGGTGGTGGGGCTGTACCGTCTGTGTGGCTCGGCAGCCGTGAAGAAAGAGCTTCGGGATGCCTTTGAGCGGGACAGTGCAGCCGTCTGCCTCTCTGAGGACCTGTATCCTGATATCAATGTCATCACTGGTCAGCAAGCCCCTTCTGTCCCCTGCCTGCTCCCTGTTGAAACTTCACCGCAAGGGAGTCCCTGTGGTCCCTCTGGGACATCACCCTTTCTGTCTAGCTTTGTTTTCACTTTCCTGTGCCTGTCCTCCTCTATCGCCTCCCAGCCCCAGCTGACCCTTCCAGCCTCAGAAGCCAGGGGTGCCCTGACCAGAGTGGGCCCTGTGTCCACAGGCATCCTCAAGGATTATCTTCGGGAGTTGCCCACCCCACTCATCACCCAGCCCCTCTATCAGGTGGTGCTGGAGGCCATGGCCCAAGGACCCCCAAGCAGGGCACCCTCCAGCACTGAGGGCACCCGTGGGCTCCTCAACTGCCTGCCAGATGTGGAGAGGGTGAGTTGGGTCTGGTGGGAGTGGGCAGGACTGAATGAGCTGACATCAGGAGAGTGTTTCACCCGCACTGAGCCCATGATGTACACTGTCACAACCCTAGAAAGTAGGTGCTATTAGCGTCCCCACTTCGTAGCTACAGAAACCTAGGCCCAGAGCAGTTAAGTGAGTTGCCCAAGGTTGCACAGCCAGGATATCACAAAAATGCAGGCTCTGAATACAGGTCTGTAAGCCTACCACCAGGGAGGTTCTGGCTGTGGGATCCTGGAGAAGTCCTGACCCTCTGTGCCTCAATATCCTCATAGGGTATAAACCCTAAAACGGGATTAATGCTAGCCCTGCCTAACAGACAGTGGGGAGGGTTCAAATCCAAGTTCTGCCTTTCCAAAGCTAAGTTGCCTTTGTCTTCAGTCTCCTCTCCAGCAAAATAGATCATAATACTAATATCAAAGCCTGACCTCAGCCATCAACCAGCTATGAAATCTCGACTTTTCCCACTGTGGGCCGCCTTAGTCTCCCTTCAGGTTTGACAGGGGACCAGCTTCACCCGCTTCATGATTCCCAACCGTCTTCTCTCAGGCTACGCTGACGCTTCTCCTGGACCATCTGCGCCTCGTCTCCTCCTTCCACGCCCACAACCGCATGACCCCGCAGAACCTGGCCGTGTGCTTCGGTCCCGTGCTGCTGCCCGCGCGCCAGGCACCCGCCAGGCCCCGCATCCGCAGCTCTGGCCCCGGCCTAACCAACGCAGTGGACTTCAAGCGCCACATCGAGGTGCTGCACTACCTGCTGCAGGCCTGGCCAGGTGAGCCCGCCCCTGGCCCGCGCCGCCAATCCAGGCCAGGCCGCCGCAAGGATGCTTTCTGGGCGACCAATCAGAGTCCCATATTTCAGGCGTGCCACGCCCCTCTCGCCTGGCCCCTTGCGTGAACGGTACCTGGTAGCCTCAGCAACCCGTTCAGATTGAGCCAATCGTGCTTGACGCGGTCAGAGACCCTGCCTCTCGACCTGCCCATCAGAGGGCCGGTTGCCGAAGCAACCAGTTCTAGCTCGGCCAGTGAAATCCCGATGCGGTCGCAGGTCCCGTCTCCCGCCGGGCCAATCAGGGGCCCGGTTAGCTAGGCGGCCAATCACGAGCCCCGCTCTTCCCCCGCAGATCCCCGCGGGGCCCCGGAGCCTCCCGACCTCGCCCCATACCTGCGGCCCAAACGGCAGCCGCCGCTGCACTTGCCGCTCTCCGGCCCCGAAGTGGTGGCGCGGCCCCGCGGCCGGGGCGGCCCTGAGAGCCCCCCGAGTAACCGCTACGCGGGCGACTGGAGCGTGTGCGGACGGGACTTCCTGCCGTGCGGGCGGGACTTTCTGTCCGGGCCGGACTACGACCACGTGACGGGCAGCTACAGCGAGGACGAGGACGAGGAGGCGGGCGAGCCGGCGGGCGCCGCGGACTTCGAAGACGACTTCGAGGCACCCTTCAACCCGCACCTGAACCTCAAAGACTTCGACGCCCTCATCCTGGACCTGGAGCGAGAGCTCTCCAAGCAGATCAACGTGTGCCTCTGAGCCAGGCGGGGCGGGACCTCGGTCACGAAGGGCCAGACTCCTGGCAGCTGAGGCGGTGCCCCGGCGACAGAGGGGACCAGGGCCGCCCAGGCCACCGTCCCAGTTGCTGGGGATTTGCCTAGTGACCAGCCGGTTGCTGAGATTCATTCCTCGTTTCCAGTGCCCAGTGGTGGGGCACTGGTTGCGAAGGCTGGGGACTAGGTACTTTCGGGACCAGCTGCTGAGGACATCTTTTCTTAGTACCAAGGGCTTCTTCCATTGCTGCCAAAAGGCACTTCTCCCGCTTGCTGGTCTGGCCTCTCTTGCCCCCTCCCCCTTGGCCAGGGAAACACCAGTTACTGTGAGCATCACCCCGAGATGGTGAGACGACACCGCCCCCACTTCCTTCTCCCCTGCCCCTCCGCCCCCCACCCCCGTCAGTCCTATTGCTGCTGCCAACCAAATCAGTATTAGCTTTAAGCACCACACTCTGCTGCTCCCTCCCCTGGAGGGTCCAAGGACTATCATGAGGTGCTATGTGAGGCAGGGTCGGGGGAAAGCCCCTATCCTGGGCTCTGGCTGGATAAGGGGAGCCAAGGGTCTTTAGAAAAATAGCTGGCTTCCCCACCTTCTCTTCCGGGAAAACACCATGATTGCCTCAAACCAGGAAATGGAGTTAGCAGAGTCTGACCTTTCCCCTCCCCAGTTCTTCCTCCACATCCCTGAAAAAACTGAGCACTTACAAGACCTCCCTTTCGGAGGGCCCCACCTGAAATGTCAGGCTGGGGGCACTTTGGTACGGAACATATTTATTGCCTCCGTGCGTGTGTGTCTGTATGTGAGGACTAGTGTTCATGGACACGTCTGGAGCAGGCATATGGGGCTCTTTCACGGACCTCTAAGGGCAAAAGAATTTGCAGTGGCCAAGCACCCTGAAATCCCCAATAATGGAGCCTCAGTGGGCCCGAGTTCCAGCAGGAGAGTAGGCCCCCTCCTGTCTCCCCCTTTCCCTCACTTCCATCTTTGTGGACAATAAATCAATATGCACAAGTTCTGGAATGAGTGCTGGAGCCACATGGACCAGAGGTGGTTTATTCAGTGCACATGAGAGGAAGGGAGAAAGGGTGTGCCCACAGTGGAAAAGGCCCAGGAGCTCTCTAGTGCTGCCAGGGAACCTCTCTGAGCTCTGACCCACTCCTCCCCAACCCCAGCCCCACCCTGTCTTCAGGGAGGGTTGTAGAGTCACTGGACCTGATAGGCCAGCTCCAAGGCAGGCAAGGATGAGACTCTAAACCAACTAGGCACAGTCCAGGGGTGGGAAGGCCAAGGATACTAACCCACGAGGCCCTACACAGCAATGGAGCCATCTCGGAAGTCCGTCCTCCCAATAAGGATGTTGACCACAACCGGGTGGCCATCTCGGCACTGCTTTTGAGCATCATGAAGCACCTCGACCACCTGATCTTCTTTCTCCCGTGAGAGCAGCAAGCCCTGGGCGCCAAGTCCTATGGCTGCCTTGTGATAATCTAAAAGGGGAAGTCAAGTCAGATGGTGGCAGGGACCCAGGCCACCATGCAGTCAACCCAGGAGAGGAACACATAAAACAGCTTCTCCCTCTCTCCACCCAAACCCAGCCTCTCACCAGTGTAAGCCAGGCCACAGGCCACATTGCTGCCCAGAGACGGCACCTGCTCCCGAGAAATCTGGGTCCAGCCAGCATCATTCCCGATCAAAGCAATCACTGGGATCTGCAGAGAAAGGATGAGGCCAGGCCATAGCGTTCAGCTTTAAGGCTAGCCAGAGGACAAAGACAGGGACAGGACCTTTGCCAGACAGAAGCAGCTCCCTCCCTAGCCCTGCTCACCCCTCATGACCACTCCCAGAACCCCAAGCTCTGAGCTTCCTTCAGGGCAGCTCAGTCACCTTGTGCCTGACGAAGGTATCAAATTCAATGAGGCTATAGCCAAAAGCTCCATCTCCAAACAGGCACCACACCTGAGCAGGAAACAAGGCTGGTTGAGTGGTTCACTGTTCAGAAAACAGTGTACCGCCCCCAGCCTCCAGCATCCTCACTCACCTCGGCATCCGGCCGGCACAATTTGGCCCCAAGTGCAAATCCTGCACCAACGCCCAGAGTCCCAAAGGCCCCTAGGAAAACCAAGAGCAGGTGGGTGTAAAGGGGCCTGGACAATGCAAGCTGTCCCAGGCAGAGCAACTGTCCCAAGCTGTCCCTCCTTACCAGGATCAAGCCAGCACAGGGGGCCACGGGGCTGCACCAGGTGGGCGGCAGTGCCCACAAAGTCCCCACCATCAACCACCAGAATTGAGTTGTCAGGCAGAGTTTCTTCCACCAGCTGCAGTACCCGCACTGGGTTCAGGTGCTGGGCTACAGGCATCAACCCCTTCTCCCTGCCATGGAGCAGTGCACGTCAGCAGGGCCATCAACAAAGCCTTCCAGGAAACCACAACAATACCCCCGGTCCCGGCCCCGTGTCTGCTCTACCCGGTCCCCACCGAAAGGTCTGCTCCTTCTGCCGGTCAGCTTGCCGAAGCTCCTCTGTCCAGTCTGAGGCCCACGTCTGGCCCTTAAGGCCCTCCACCAGCTTCAACACAAAGGAGGCCACGTCTCCTAGGGAAGGAAGAGGATACAGCTGCAGGGAAGTGGCCTCCTGCCCTTCCAGCATCAGAGGCCCAGTGACAGCAGGAATCCAATGGCAACATTCCAGAAAGAGACAAGGAGGCAGACCAAGAATGTTCCTAGGGCAAAACAGGGAAAACACACCCCAGAATCTGCCAGAACCAGGTTAGGGCAGCCAAGGTGAGGCAGAGAGCAAGGCCAGAGAAATGAAGGTTTAGGAAGCACAATGTGGGTTAGAAACCCAAGCAGCTTTACTGCCTGCCTCCTCCTTCCCCCCGCCCCCCGCCACCCAGATCAGGCAGTGCTATCACTTCGGCCTCTAAAACACATCCCTCCAAACACCTCCATCAGCCAAGCATGTCTCTCTGACCCAGACATGCAGCATGCTTGTGAACTGACTGAGAAATGGGCCAGTGTTGTCCTTTTCATGTTGGTCTTAGAAATGATCCCATGTAAGCGCAGAGAAGCAGAATTTGTCCTCCCTGTCTGTGCCCACTCCAGGCCTCATCCTTTCTGTCCTGGCCTGGTTGAATAAGCCCCTGGCCTCCACCTGCCCCCTCTGACTCACTGCCTACCAGCTACTACAGTGGACCTTCCCGAACATGAATGTAGCAATGCCACTTCTCTGCTTGACCCAAGAGGTCCGTGTAGTACCATCAATGTGTTTGGAATGATGCCAAAGAAGAGCACATTAAGGCTATGGGAACAGACTGTAACAGGGATGGTATGGCAGGACAACAGAGGCCTCGGGGCCCAGGAGGGAGCTCTCTGTCCTCCAGGAAGCTGGCAGCATGGGAGGGTTTCCAACTAGGAGCACGATCACATGCACATTCCCAGGCCTTCCCTCTTACGCACGCCCCACTGTTTGTTCATCCAGAAGCACCCATCAGTCTGAGAGCCCATGTCTCTGGCTGACTGGGTGCCCCTATATGTGTTGGGGCGGAAGCGGGGGGGTCCCAGGAGCTCACCCTGCACAGCTTCCTGGGGCTTCCAGAACATGTCTGAGTTAAGCAACATCTCTTTCCGGTTACGGTTGACAATGATGATCTTGCTGCTGCGGCTAAGGACACGGCCATAAGACAGGCGGAAGTCACACACGGCTCCTGGAGTGGAGAACAGGGGTTCAGTGGCTGGACAGCCAGTATCCCACCACTTTACTTAATCCACCATAGCAGACTAAATGCAAAAGGGTCCCCATTCTTCCTTTCTCCCTGTACCAG
The DNA here is from genome assembly GCF_964662115.1 of Mustela nivalis. NCBI lineage: Eukaryota > Metazoa > Chordata > Mammalia > Carnivora > Mustelidae > Mustela > Mustela nivalis. Next base: position 204,466,843 of record NC_139020.1, on the reverse strand, counting down.
GACCGCCTGCAGCTGACTTCACAGCTCCCCACCCCTCGAATCTGTCCCCTGGCCTAGAGAGTGTGGCAGGTGAAGGCAAGCGTTCCTGAAACCAAGCTTCAAGAACTGTGGCTTCTGCTGCCTCTCTCTTAAAAACCTCACTCTCCTATCCCTGCATGTTTCTCATCGCACCAAGTGAACAAGCCCAGGCTGGCCCGCTGGAAGGTGAGAAAGCTGGAGGAAAAGGCAGGGAAGAGCAAAAGAACTCAATTAGCCAGCGGAGGCCATGGCAGCTTAATCTGTAGTCCACCAAGGCCAAGTATATGCAGCAGCCCAGCCCGATCAGCCCAGATGCCTTATTGCCTCTCCAACTACAGACTCATCAGTGAGCCCCATCAAAACCTGGAAAACTACCACCTAACCTCTAGGTGGACCTTAAGTAATGATAAGTTCATTTTAAGTCACTGAGTTTAGCAATGGTTACTACACAACAGCCAACTGAAACAACTATTGCATGTTGGACAGGAGTCCAAATACTTTGTGTGAGAATGTACATGACATACAGGTTTACGCTACAGAAACCCCGTATAAAGCACACAGATGCAAATGCTGAATATAAATACTGCAGGTACCCACTATCCACGCCTTCTCCTTTGCACGAAGCTGAGCCTACAACACAGCTCCAACCTTGCCAGAGTTTACCTGGACTTGAAGTACACAGTCGTCCACACCCCCTGGAAGGTGAAGGGGTGGGACCCAAGATAAGATGGTAGGTGATTAGTAGGTTAGTGATTAGGAGGGCAGGGTGCCAGTAAGTACCTGACCAGGAGGGGCAGGGTCACAGAGGTGGGGGCAGTGGGCAGGGGGGCCTGGAGGGAAGGGAAGGGAAGGGAAGGGAAGGGAAGGGAAGGGAAGGGAAGGGAAGGGAAGGGAAGGGAGCAGAGGCGGCCGAGGCCCACCTGCAAGAAGGACGACATCTGCTTTCTTCAGAGCAGCACTACGGTTCTGCCGGACGTGCAGGGGGTGGTTGCGGCCCAGCAGTCCTCGCGCCATCCCTCCCAGGAAGCAGGGGATGCCAAGGGTCTCCACAGCAGCCCTGGGGATCCGGACAGAACAGAGGTGAGTGTAATGTCAAGGGTGTGCCCCACCCCACAAGGCATCAGGGGACCAGGGACCAGGTATATGATAGGAACGGCAGGGCTGAGCCTTCTCACCGAAGTCTTTCAGCAGGTATCGGGGGCAGCAGAGCCTGGCTTCCCAGCACAATAAGGGGCCTTTTGGCTCGGCTCAAGATTTCCATACAGCGCTGAACCTGGGAGAAGAGATGGGGCTCAAAGAGCCAACCGTGTGAGTCACCATCAGCCCCCAAGATCAAGGCCCCAATCCGGACTCAAAGACAGACCATCCTGCCAGGTGGGGTCCTCAGCCAGGGAAGAGAGGCGATTCACCTGCTGGGGGGATGCCTGGGGAATGTCCAGAGGCAGAGGGCCCTCAGGCCGAGGCTCCCAAGCTCCTGCAAAGAGGTTGGCCAGGTAATTCTCTAAGTACCTGCAAAGGTGAGAGCAAGAGCTGGTTACCAGAATCAGTGACCAGGGCTCCCAGAGCTAGAGGCGGCCAGGGTCTAGGAAGTGAGGCAGGCACAGGAGTGGACCGGCAACACTGTGGCAGAGGCACAAGCCAGTGGCCGAGTCTCCAGCAAGCCTGCTTCCCTCAGAAGCTTCTGGTGACTACCCAGCCAGACACAGACCCTCAGAAACAAGAGACACAGGCATGGAGCACCATGATCAGGGCCACAAATGGCTGCACGGACAGCCACATGCAGCTCCACCGCTTCCTAGCTGTGTGACCAGACAAGTGACTTAAGCTTTCTGAGCTTCCTCCTCTGTAAAACGTAAGAGGGAAGCTCCTTCCTAAGGTTCACTAGCTATCCATCCAAACTATAAAGCACTTGGTAAAACACTCAGTGAAGCTACTAATATCCCCAAGACTCAAGCTGCTTTCTCTGGCTTCTGACACCTCTGTATCCTTACTCGTTCGACCATCCATGTGGGCCTGTGCAGGGCCTCAAGACAGAGAGATACCACCTGCCCAGCTCTGACCTCCCTGAGGAACACCCAGCCCAACCAAGAACAAGACACGTGGGCATTGGCAGAAAGCACACAGAGCCTGAAACTTCTCTTTCTCTTTCAAGGAGAAACGGATAATGAGAAGGAAACTACAGAGAATGAGAAGAGGCCAAGAAAGGAACTAATGCAAAAAGAAAAGGCAAAGGAAGAGCCAGGGGCCAAGTAGGGGCAGCCTAGGAGAGAGGAGGAGAATGGAGGGGTGCCGGGGTGGCTCAGTGGGCTAAGTGTCTGCCTTCAGCTCAGGCCATGATCCCAGGGTCCTACAATCGAGTCCTGCCTGGGGGGAGCCTGCTTCTCCCTCTCCCTCTGCTGCTCACCCTGGTTATGCTCTCTGTCAAGTAAATAAAATCTTTAAAGAGCATTTTAGGGGCGCCTGGGGGGCTCAGTCTTTAAGTATCTGCCTTTGGCTAAGGTCATAATTCCGGAGTCCTGGGATCAAGCCCGGAATCAGGCTCCTTGCTCGGTGGGAAGCCTGCTTCTCCCTCTTCCACTCTCCCTGCTTGTGTTCCCTCTCTCACTCACTGTCAAATAAATAAACTTAAAAAAAATTTTACAGGGCACCTGGGTGACTCAGTGGGTTAAGCCTCTGCCTTTGGCTCAGGTCATGGTCTCAGTGTCCTGAGATCAAGTCCCACATCCGGCTCTCTGCTTGGCAAGGAATCTGCTTCTCTCTCTCTCTCTCTCTCTCTGCCTGCCTCTCTGCCTACTTGTGATCTCTATCAAATAAATAAATAAATTCTTTTTAAAAAATTTTTAATTTAGAAAAGAAAAAAAGAATGGGGCGCCTGGGTCTCAGTGTTTTAAAGCCTCTGCCTTTGGCTCAGGTCACAATCCCAGGGTCCTGGGATAGAGCCCCGCATGGGGCTCTCTGCTCAGTGGGGAACCTGCTTCCTCCTCTCTCTCTGTCTCTGCCTGCCTCTCTGCCTACTTGTGATCTCTGTCAAATAAATAAATAAAATCTTAAAAAGAAAAAAAAAAAGAGAAGAAAAAAAGAAGTGAAGGGGGCGAAAGGGAAGGGGAGGAGCCAGGGAACAAATAGGCTGCTGTCACAGCCACAGAATAAATCTGCTAAACTTGAGCCTACCGGTCAGGGTCACCAGCCACTTCCTATGTGTTCAGGATCCCTGAATCCCCCTCTGTACTTGTGGTTCCATAACCATGTTGGAGAAAGGATGGGAGATACCTTGCCTCACACCTGACAGGGACACTGGACTCCCAACAGTATCCTTATTTAAGACAGTAACAGTTAGTTATTCACTGCCGCATTTTACACTCTCAAAATGACCTCGTTTCATTCTCCACAGAATCTTAGTCTACTAGAGAGAAAAACAGGCAATGCTTTCCATTTCACAGATAAGGAAGGTGAAGTCAGGAAAGGTTAAATGATTACGCTGTTCACCTCAAACTTCACCCTCTGTTAACTGTATCTCAGTTAAACTGTGGGAAAAAAGAAAGGCTTAACCATTTGCTTAAGGTAAACACAGCTAGTTAGTGGTGGTCCTGGGATTTGAACCCCTCTCTCTGGACTCACTTCATTCATTACAGACAGCACATAGCTCTGTGGACAAGGCCCTGAGCGATCCTCGAGGCTGAATTGTCGTGTGCCATGAGCAAGCTGGATGACTTCAGGCCAGTCATTTGGCCCCCTTGGGTCCCAGTTACCGAACCTATGAAATGCGCATAATAATACCTTGCCATCTTGACTCAGGGTTGTTATAAAAGCCATATGCATGAAACCACTACTCCCTGAGCTGGCCCTCAGGTGCTGTCTCTCCAGGGGTTAGTGGCCTATCAGTCTTGTTCGCGCCTGTCCTGGTACCTGCGAGGTACGTGGCACTGAGTGTGTGGTCGCAGGGGAACAGAAGGTGGAAGGGCAAACACGGGCAAAGGGGGGGGACAGAGGGGAAGGAGGACAATCGACTCTCTCCCGTGCAGTTTCAGCCAGGCCCATTTCAGTGGAGACCAAAAACCAACGCCTTTCCCATTCCTCTGCCTGGGCTATGGCCCTACCTAGAACCCTTTTCTATCCTCTCAACTGAAAGAAGCCCCCCTCAAGCTTGTAGCTCTTCTAGAAAAACCTTTAAGTGTCTCCCTTATCCTGGCCAGATGGAGGTCTAAGCACTCACATGTGATCCACTCACATGTCTCTGTATCCCACCGCCACCACCCAGATCCAGGCCACCATGCCTCTAGTCCCAAGGCCCACCACACCTCCTCCCTGGCTTCCCAGCTTGCACCCAACCCCACAGTCCATTTTCCTACTCAGGGTATCCTATGCCTCTGCTTAAGGCCCTGTAATGCTTCTCAATGGAACTCAAATTTAAAAAAAAAAAAAAAAAGCCAGATCCTCCAATGGCCACTGCTGGCGGTTCTGAGCTCAGCCCCTGCCCTCTTTGCTCACCTGCTGCTGTCACATAGGCTACCTTGCTTTCCTAACCCACCAAATTTGCTCCTGCCTCAGGACTTTTGCATTTGTAGTCCCTCTACCTAGAATGCTCTTCCCATGGCTGCCCTTCCCCCACTCAATTGATATGCAAGCCCATGAATGAGTCAAAGGAGGGACAGATGCTGGCAGAAGTTACAAAGGAGGGCAAGGGGCTGGAGAGAGCATGGTGGGAGTGGGGCTGCTCACCAAGTGACCACTCGACCCATGAAGCCCTTGGGCGGCTTGGCTGGCACCATCTCCTTCTGGACCATGTAGTAGGGGTACAGCACATCGATGGGCAGCTCCACAAACACTGGGCCTGCAGAGGGGCAGGGAGGATACTGAGCCTGCCACGCCTCCCTAGACCCAAGCCTTAGGGCCTGACCACTGCCCAGCACCCTCCACCTACCTGGGGTGCCCGACTGGGCAGCAGCTATCGCAGCCCTCAGAGTGGGCACAATGTCTCGCACCCTCCGCACGGAAGCACAAAACTTGCACAGTGGCCTAAACAGGGACATCTGATCAATGGCCTGGAGTGCACCCCGGTTCTGGTGGAAACAGAGGTGTCCAGAGAGTCAACACATGAGCCCTTTGAGGCCCCCTGGGGCCCCCACCACCCACCAAGGACAAGGCACCTGCAGGAGTGTGCTGGCAGCCCCACCCAGAAGCAGGACTGGGGACTGAGCTATCTGGGCATTCTTCATTGCAGTCACCGTGTTGGTGAGGCCCGGGCCTGCTGTCACTGCAGCCACACCCACCGTCCCTGAAACACAGAATCCATTGCAGCTGTGCCCACCGGCCTGGCCACCTCTGAAAAAAACTCTGCCCCTCGAAGACCTCCCCCATCCCATTCTCCCCAGCCCTTAGTCCTCTCTGCTCTGCCCTCACCAGTCAGGCGGGCCACGGCATCGGCAGCGAAGACAGCTGTGACTTCGTGGCGAGTGTCCACCACACGGATGCCCATCTTCTCACAGGCCACCAGCAGCGGGGAAATGTGCCCACCGACCAGTGTGAAGAGGAAGCGCACGCCATGGGCCCTCAGCACAGCTGCCACGTTCTCCCCGCCATGCTGAATGCTTGCCTTGTCCACCTGGGCCCCGGAAAGGAAGCGCAAGATTATCAAAGACCGGCAAGGGCTCTAGGGCACATAGGGAGAAGGCAATCTCGCTCCCCCAAGAAGGAGGGCAGGACAGTCAGGGGAACTTGGATGTTGGTTAGGCACCTATAATACCATATGCCAGGCCCAGAGAAAGGCACGTTATCCTATCAGATCCTCTGGTGATTATATCCTTTTGCAGCTAGGAAGACCAAGCCTTGCCCCAGCAATAGTCCAAGTCCCATAGAACGCATGCTCTTAAGCGCCCTCTGTTACACTGCCCGTGTTGAGGGGAGTGGGGCAATGAGGGTGACAGGAGAGGGGAAAATGGATCCCAAGAACCCAAAGCAGTTTGGCCAGGGGCTATCTGCTGAGATTCCAGAACTGCCTGCCCTCCAGGGCCTGGCAGCCTGACTGCTAATTCCAGCCTGCTAGACTTCCTCCCACTCACAGGGCAAGCCCAGTTGGCAGGCCCAGCTGGCCTGCTGCTAGCCACCCGGAGTAGCCTGCTGTCAGAGATCATGCCTGAGGCTTCCCAGACCCAGCTTCCTCACAGCCGGGCACAACAGAGGCCTCTGCCTTAAACCTCCACAAATCCTCAAGACTAGCAGCCTTGCTCCTATTGCTCCTGGTGAAGAAAGGAAGGATTGGGGAAGGAGTGCGGGGAAGGGGTAGATTCCTGAGGGGAGGAACCAAGAGTGAGGTCTGTGGGGTCAATTCTTCCCAAAAAGATCAACTATGGCAAGTTATCCCACAAAATGTCTTGAGCTTATTTCCTCTTGTGCAACATGAGGGCAGAAACAAAAAAACTATTCAGGGTCGTGTTGAGAGGTACATGACAACTGTCACAGCCTCCTCGGGTGCCTGCCTTTGGCCCACTCTGACCGCACAGGATTCAGGGAGCAGTGCTCTGTGAAAAGGGCTCGGGGCCGCTGGGGAAGGAGTGGGCCGAGCGCTGAGCCAATGCACAGATACTCCAGATTCTCTCTTGCTAGAGGCAAAGTCCAGGGCCTCGTCTGCAACCTGGCAATGGGGACAGGGAAGTGGATAGAATTTCCCGACCGAACCCCCTAAATTAGTTGGGATTCACTTTCTCCGCCTGCAAAATATGTGAGCTAGAGGGAGTGCCAGGCGCTCGTTCCTTCTTTGCCTTCCCCCAGCCCGCCTCTGATCTGTGCCCCCGCACCTTGTGCATCAACTGGTAGAAGAGCCCCAGGCGGTGCGCGGCGCCCAGCAGAGCGGCCACTAGCGTCCCGCAGGCCAAGAACAGGAATGAGGGGAAGAAGTTCCCGGCAGGGACGGCGGCCGCGAGGGTCTCCATGACACCGCACCTGAAAGAGAAAGGACAGAGCCAGCCTCTAGACGCAGAGATCCTTTGCGGAAGAAAGTACGCCCCCTCCCACACGGATACCGGGCCACACCTCCCCCACGACTCGTTTCGGCGCGGACACGCCCCTTACGCCGCACGTCTCTGGACGAAGCCACGCCCCCCGGAGGACCAGGCCCCGCCTCTCGGGGGAGGCCACGCCTCCTGCGGCGACAGACGCTCCCTTTACGTCTCCTCCACCACCACCACCACTGAAACTAGACCACCAAACGTCAATACGGCCAGAACGACCTCAAGATAGTTTTTAACACTCACCGGCTTCTCAACGAATTGGTGGGGAGCCCCGCCTCTCTTTTACACCTGGATCCGAATCTCAGCCCTAAAGGTGAGCCCGCCCACCCCGCGTCTACGTCACCTAGGACGAGGCCACGCCCCAAGCTCGCGAGTGAGCCCCTCTCCTGAAACCAGATCTCTACCCACTGCGAGCTCCGGAACTCTACCCCACACCCCAAGCCCGGGGTCGAGGTCGGATCGCATCAGAAGACTTTTCCTACCCCCGGGGCACTTTGGCCTTCACCTGCAGGAAACGGCCCTGACTGCGGGGGAATTCGGCGCCCTTCATGTCACGTGACCTAGGAGCGCGGCCTGGGGTCGGAGAGCTGGGGAGCTGGGCCGGGAGCTGGGGCCGCGCCCCTTTCTCTCACTAGGGGAGTGCGGTGAGAAATTCTTGGCGGTTCCCTGTAGTCCGGCCCGGCGCGCGTGCGCAGAGCCGTAACCACGCCCTGGGACACAAGCACCGCCTATAAGGACTCTGGTCTTCCTGGCGGCGCGCGCACAGGCTCCGCCTTCCCCCGCCTCTCATTGGCTCTCACTTCAAGCCTATCACTTTTCTTTACAAGAGGCCACGCCCCTCGGCAGCTGGTCTAAGCCGAGGCCCATGGAGCCGACTTTCCGCGGCCTTTCATTGGCCCCACATTTCAGCCTGTAGTCCTCTGGCTTTCCGAGCCCGCCGGCTTTCCCACCAGCCGTGCGGAATGCCCCGTCAGATTAGCCGGACTTGGACGTCACAGGCCGCTCCCCAGAATCCACCACCACCCGGGCCCACGTCCCAAGCAAGCTCCGCTCCCAGCTCTTGCACAGACCCCGCCTCCCATCTTACGTAACCCTGCAAAGGCAGAGGCCCGCCCCCTCGCTCGTAGGCCGGCCTCTGTTCAACAACAGAGGCCGCCTTCTTTCCCGACTTTCGGGTTTCTCAATGCAGAGTTCAGAATGCGTGGGAGTAGAGTGCCGGGGAGGAGACGTTCGGTAGCACCAGGGACCTGCTTCCAGCCGTCCGACCTTTGGAAAATGATCCCCATCAGCAAAGGGGAAATAATTCTAGTATTAAGTACCCTACTACCTTCCAAAATGAATCTTCACATTTTAGCAGTGGCTCCCATCCCTCGTCAACTTCTGGAATTTCCCGCTGAGTATTCCACCCCATTATTAATTTTATCTAATGTTGAATCTTCCTACTTTTCATTTCACCCATTTAAAAAAAGAAAAGAAAACTCCGTTTGCCCCACATTTTTCACCTATCACTGTCCTTTTGCACCTCTTTTTAGCAAAATTCCTCCAATGACTTGTCTTTACTTACTCTCATGAGCCCTTCTATTCCCTCTTGAACCCACTCCAAAGAGTCTCTCCCCGCCACTTTATGAAATCTGTTAGGAGTATTCCAACAGTCTCTAAAACCGGTTCCTCTCCTTTCTATCTTATCTACCAGCTCAACGCCACTTTCCCTTCCTATAATTAAAAGGATAAAACTTCCTAGAAAGGTCTTCTAGGTCCAATTAAATTTCCAAAGCCAATAATGAAATAGTGACCATTACTTTTCATTAAGCACTTATTACATATGAGGGACTGTTCCATAGACTCTTCACATCAACTCATGTAATCCTCACAATAGCCCTGTAAGGTAGTTTATATTATTAATATCCTTGTTTACAGATGAGGAAACAGGAGCACAGAGAGGTTAAGGAACTTGCTCAAGGTCACACAGCTTGTAAGTGAAAGAGGCACAATGTGAACTCAAGCAATGCTGCTCTCAGTCTGGGAGAACAGGTACGGTGCTTCAACCACATGGCTTCCCCATGCCTGTCACAGGATGTAACATTTGGGGCCCACCCAGACACCCTCCACTTAACACTGGATTTTATTCTGAGTTGGAAAGGGGAGAAGATTTTGAACAGCCTAAGTCACACAAAACCTGCACACAATTATTCATACGGGCTTAATCTGTAACAGCCAAAAACTGGAAAAACCAAATGTTTCTTGTGAAAATCAGTAAAAGGAAACCTCATTTAAAATGGAGTTGGGGGATGCCTGGGTGGCTCAGTCACTTAAGCGACTGCCTTTGGCTCGGGTCATGATCCCAGGATCCTGGAATCGAGTCCCATATCGGGCTCCTTGCTCAGCAGAGAGTCTGCTTCTCTCTCTCCCTCTGCCTGCTACTCTGCCTGCTTGTGCTCTCTCTCTCTTTCTCTCTGTGTCAAATAAATAGAGTCTTTTAAAAATAAATAAAATAAAATAAAATCGAGTTGGGAGGCTAGAAGGAAAGCTTACATGCCCTGCCACTCATCATCAACTGTAAACCTCAGGAAGAGACCTACCTCGCAAGTCTGGAGAATAGATACTATTGTACTACTCCAGCAGGAGAAAGAAAGGTTTTTCCTCCTCCCCCAGCAACAGCCCAGCTAATGAAGGACTGTGACAGCTCAGCCAATGAAAAGTCACTATTCTTGGAACTCCCAGTTTACTCTAATGAGCTTTTGGTTTACAACAGCTCCTTTCAAACCTCCCTTTTCCTTTATAAAAAAATATACCTTGCCTGTGTTCCCCAGATTTGCATTCAGTTTTGCTGTAGCTTGTGTATCCTGAATTGTAATTTTCTGCTATCCCTGAATAAGCCCAATTTTGTTGATTAATAAAGGATGGTTTTATCTTTAAGGTTAATGCCCTCGATAGGTGAATGGCTAAACAAGTGGTGGTCCATTCCGATCATGGAACACTACTCAGCAATAGGAAGAAAAAGTATTGAAACACACAACTTGGATGAATCTCAAAGTAATTGTGCTCAGAGAACAGATTGTGGTTGCCAGAAGCCAGGGTGGGAGGAAAGAATGGGAGGGAAACTGATCCAAGTTACAGACATCCAGATAAAAGATAAGTAAGTCCTGGGACTGTAATGGACAGCTTGGAAAACACAGTTAACAATAGTGTATTGTAGATTGGGAAGTTGCTAAGAGAGTAGGTCTTAAAAGTTCTTGTCATAAGAAAAAATTGTAACGATGTGAAGTGTTGGACGTCAACTTATTATAGTCACCATTTTGCAATATATATGTATATCAAACCATTGGTTGTATACCTTAAAGTACAATGTTATATGTCGATTATACTTCAGTAAAACTGGTGGTAGGGGAGGCAAGAAAGGCCAGAACTACAAACATAAGTCATAATTTAAATTATGTGTCTTTCTAGCAAAGGTATGTGAGATTATATGTTGCATATCTTATTATTCCTAGACAGACTCTTGAGTTCTATTTGAATGTTCTAGCCCTTTACCTTTTGATGAAATCAATGATATTTTTGGTGAAATAGTTTTAAAGAATAAAGATTTATAAATTATACATTGGATTAATATATCAGATATCAGCATTCCTTATGCTGGTGTCATATAATCCTGACTATTTAAAATTATTTTAATCTCCAGAAACATTTAATATTCTGTGTTGAATGGAGTGCCATCTCTGTAATAGAGAAATAAGATATTATTTAAAAGGTTTATTTTAAATATCACTTATTCTTTAATTTTAGAAAGACTATTAACTCACAAATCAAATTGTGCTGAACATTAAAAAGTGTGACAGAAATAGATTATCCTAAGCGAAGAAATTGTAAGTTTCAGGCATTTCAAAAATTTAAATTTTAGCCTGGGCAAATTATTTTTACTTGTTGAAAGATGTACGCAAAAAGAAGAACTTGCCTACTTTTAGGAAAAAATAAGTCAACAAATAAACCAAGTAAGTATATTTGATAAGTTTGAAGTTACCATTCTTTTTTCTTTTTAGAGTATCTAATTCACTAAGCAGTGTAATTAAGACAGAATGAGACTCTGCGAAAATTTTTATTTTCACTTAGAGATGAGAATATTGGTGACAGTGCCAAACTAAATCTAAGTCAAAGCAAAGCAAAAAGAAACAACCAACACTGTGTTAAGTTCTTAGAGACTACTGTTAATCTTAGGAAACAAACTAAGGATTGCTGGACGGGAGGGGAGTGTGTGGATGGGGTAATGGGGTGATGAGTGTTGGGGAGAGTATGTGTTGTAACGAACACTGGGTATTGTAGAAGACTGATAAATCACAGGCCTGTACTCCTGAAACAAATAATACATTATATGTTAATTTAAAAATATGTATACACTGGGGAAAAAAGAACAAGGGGAAGAAATGGGGTGGGGTGGTATTCTCTATCCACAAGGCATGCACACACCCAGAGAATGATGCTGAGTGAAAGAAGCCGGTCTTAAAGGGTTACATACTGTATGATTCCATCAGTATTATATTCTTCAAGTATAAAACTAGATCAGCAGTTGCTAGAGGATAGGGAAGGATGTGATTACAAAGGGGGTAGGACTAGAGAGTTTTCTGAGGTGATGTTCTGTATCTGGGTTATAGTGGTGGTGGCATGTGTTAAAATTCATTGAATTGGGCACTTTTTAAAAATCTGTTTTAATGTACGATATTTTTAAATTTGGGGCCCCTGGGTGGCTCTGTCAGTTGAGTGTCCAACTTTTGGTTTCGGCTCGGGTCATGATCTTGGGGTCAGAGACCCAGCTGCACATCGGGCTCCTCACTCAGCTCGGAGTCCGCTGGAGATTCTCGCCCCCTGCCCCTCCTCAACTCTTTCTCTAAAAATAAAAGTTTTTTTTAAAATATAAGTAAATAACTGTTGGTGGGAATGCAAGTTGATACAGCCACTTTGGAGAACAGTGTGGAGATTCCTCAAGAAATTAAAAATAGAGCTTCCCTATGACCCTGCAATTGCACTTCTGGGAATTTACCCCAAAGATACAGATGGAGTGAAAAGAAGGGCCATCTGTACCCCAGTGTTTATAGCAGCAATGGCCACGGTCACCAAACTGTGGAAAGAACCAAGATGCCCTTCAACAGACGAATGTATAAGAAGATGTAGTCCATATACACTACGGAGTATTATGCCTCCATCAGAAAGGATGAATATCCAACTTTTGTAGCAACATGGATGGGAATGGGAAAGATTATGCTGAGTGAAATAAGTCAAGCAGAGAGAGTCAGTTATCATATGGTTTCACTTATTTCTGGAGCATAACAAATAACATAGAGGACAAGGGGAATTAGAGAGGAGAAGGGAGTTGAGGGAAATTGGAAGGGGAGGTGAACCATGAGAGACTATGGACTCTGAAAAGCAACCTGAGGGTTTTGAAGGGGCGGGGCGGTGGAGGTTGGGGGAGCCAGGTGGTGGGTATTAAGGAGGGCGTGTATTGCATGGAGCACAGGGTGTGCTGCAAAAACAATGAATACTGCTATGCTGAAAAGATATAAAAATAATAATTATATATATATATATGTATATATATATATATATACACACATATATGTAAATATAGGTGCTTGGGTGGCTCAGCGGGTTAAGTCTCTGCATTCAACGCAGGTCATGATCTCGGGGTACATCCAGCCCCACATCAGGCTCTCTGCACAGCAGGGAGTCTGCTTCCCACCCCCACCTGCCTCTCTGCCTACCTGTGATCTCTGTCAAATAAATTTTAAAATCATTAAATATATATATGTAAATAAATTATACATATAATCTCATATGTGCGTGTTTAGGTAGATATTCTACATACACAATGTAAATAATATTTTAAAGATACACTAGCAGAAATAAGTCAGACTGAGAAAGACAAATACCATCTGATTTCGCTTATATATGGAATATAAAAAATAAACAAGAATAAACAAAAAGCAGAATGAGACCTATAAACAAACCAATAGTTGATAGAGAGAAAGGGGACAGGAGGATGGGCAAAATGCGTGAAGGTGACTAGGAGGTACAGGTGCTCAGTTATGGAATGAATAAACCACAAGACTAAAGGGTACAATATAGGAAATAAGTCAATAGTATTGTAATATTGTTGTCCAATGACCGATGGTAGCTACATGGGCTGTGAGGCGAGCATAAGGTATAGCGATATGGAATACTTTGTTGTACACCTGAAACTAATATAATACTGTGTGCCATACTCAAATTTTAAAAATGTAAAAAATAGGGGCATCTGGGTGGCTCAGTCGTTAAGCATCTGCCTTCAGCTCATGATCCTAGGGTCTTGGGATTGAGTCCTGCATTAGACTCCCTGCTCAGTGGGGAGCCTGCTTCTCCCTCTCCCACTCCCCCAGTTTGTGTTCCCTCTCTCACTGTTTCCCTCTCTCTCAAATAAATAAATAAAATCTTTATTAATGTAACAACTAGATAAAAGATCCACTAGCATCAAACCGAATTTTTTCCTTGCAGTAATCAGTAGCCTTGAGAGAGAATTAGGAAAAGGAATGCATTTCTGCCTCGGTAATGCCAAGTTTTCTTTCTTCCTGCCATCCTCAGGAAACGCTACTCCTCTGTGCTCCACATTTTGGGAAACAGTGACCGTGCCAGACCTTCATATCCTCACCAAGCCTCATATTTATGAGCTCCAGAGACAGCATAGGGTCTGAAAATGTCCAAGAGAGAAGAGATCATCAGAGTCAATTCCTCCATTCAATGACCTCTGAGTCACAGAGAAGGGGAGGGATCTTCCCATGCCCCCAAGAGTGGTTCAGAGAGAAACTAGCACCTAGATCTCCAGGTTCTGGTTGAGTGGATAGTGTTTCTAAGTGCTCACACAGCCTTTGAGAGAGAGGGAGCACAAGGTGCCCAGAGCTCCTTGGAAACTGATGGAAGCCCCCAAGCCTTGCTTGCACCTGCTTGGACCAGAGGCAGCAGCACTGGGTCCTGCAGTCCTCCTCAGGACGTGGAAGCCCTCCCTGGCCCCCTGCCTGCACTGAGTGCCTCATAAGGACCGGCGAGCCTTCACTTCCATCCTCCATAGCAGAGAAATGAAAGCCAGTCGGTCCTCAAACAGAAAAATATATAAATGAATGAATGAATGAATGAATGAATGAATGAATGAATAAGAATTCCACAAAAACTGCAAAAACAGGCTCGCTTCCCACATACTGCAGACTCAGTCCCACACCACCATGATAAAGTAAGCGAAATGCATTTTTTGGTTTCCCAGGGCATATAGAAATGATGTTACACAATACTGTAGTCTACTACGTGTGCAACAGCATCGTGCCTGAAATAGCCATGGACATACCTTAATGTAAAAGTACTTGATTGCTAAAAAATGCCAACCTGCATTGGATTTCCAGTAAGTTGTCATCTTTTTCTTTTTTTTTTTAATAATGATTTTATTTATTTATTTGAGAGAGAGAGAGAGCGAGCATGAGAGGAGAGAGATCAGCAGGAGAAGCAGACTCCCTGCCGAGCAGGGAGTCTGATGTGGGACTCGATCCCAGGACTCCAGGATCATGGAGTCGAAGGCAGTCACTTAACCAACTGAGCCACCCAGGCACCCCTTGTCATCTTTTTCTTGATGGAAAGTCCTGCCTCCATGGTGATGGCTGCTGACCGATGGCCAGCCACGACTCGGGTGGCTGTGGCAGTTTCTTAAAATAAGGCCACAGGAAAGTTTGCCTCATCCACTGGCTCTGCCTTTCACAGACCATTTCTCTGTAGCATGCAATGCTGTTTGTTAGCATTTGAAACACAGTAGGACTTCTTTCAAAATGGGATTTCGTCCTCTCAAGTGCTGCCACTGCTTTATCAGCTCGTTTTCAATAATACTCTCCGCCCTTTGTGGTCATTTCAAGTCTTCACGGCATCTTCACCACAACTACATTCCAGCTCAGGAAACCATGCTTTGTGCTCATCCATTAGAAGTAACTCCTCAACTGTTCAAGTTTCAGCATCAGGTTGGAGCAATTCAGTCCCATTGTCAGGCTCCACTTCTGATTCTAGTTCTTTGGCTGTTTCCATCACACCTGCGGTTACTTCCTCCACCGACGTCTTGAACCCTCAGTCATCCATAAGGGTTGGAATCCACAGCTTCCAGACTCCTGTTCATGTTCATATTTTGACCTCTTCCCATGAGCCACAGATGTTTTTAATGGCATCTACAATGGTAAACCCTTTCCAGAAGCTTTTCAGTTTATTTTCCCCATATGCATCAGAGGACTCACTGTCTGTGGCAGCTGTAGTCTTTTAAAAATGTATTTCTTAAAGAATAAGCTCAAAAGTAAAAATGACTAGGGCACCTGGGTGGCACAGTCGTTAAACATTTCCACTCAGGTGGTGATCTCAGGGTCATGAGATCCAGTTCCGCGTTGGGCCCTGCACTCAACCTGAAGTTGGCTTGTCCTGCTCCTCTGCCCTCTGCACCCTTTCTCTCTCTCTTTCTCTCCCTCAAATAAATAAATAAATAAATATTTCAAAAAGTCAAAATTTCTCCTTGGCCCATGGGCTGCAGAATGGATGTTGTGACAGCAGGTATGAAAACAACATTAATCTCATGGCACATCCCATCAGAGCTCTTGGGTGACCCTGTGCCTTGTCAACAAGCAATATTTTTTTAAGATTCTATTGATTTATTTGTCACAGAGACACAGACAGACAAAGAGCACAAGCAGGGGGAGCGACAGGCAGAGGCAGAAGCAGGCTCCCCACCAAGCAAGGAACCTGATGGACTCAATCCCAGGACCCTGGGACCATGACCTGAGCCAAAGGCAGATGCTCAACTAGTTGAGCCACCCAGGCAAAGTGTCCCAAGCAGTCATATGTTGAGAGGAATCTTTCTCTTCTTTCTTTCTTCCTTTCTTTCTTCCTTCTTTTTCTTTTGGAGCAGTAGGTCTCAAACAGTGGACTTAAAATATTTAGTAAACCATCCTACAAACATGTGCTATCATCTAGACTTTGTTGTTCCCTTTCTAGAGCACAGACTGAGTAGATTTAGCATAATTCTTAAGGACCTTAGGATTTTCCAAGTGGTAAATAAGCATTGGCTTCAACTTGATCCCCAGCCGCATTAGCCCCCAACAAGAGAGTCAGCCTGTCCTTCAAAGCTTTGCAGCCGGGCATTGACTTCTCTCTCTGAAAGTCCTGGGTGACATCTTGGCTGTCTCATGTGCACTGACAGTCTGCTGAGTAGGGTCACCACCTTCATGAGTCAGCCTCTTCCCGGTCCCTTGCTGAGGCTTCTACGTCAGCACCTACCGTTTCACAGGCACTTTCAGGTTATGAAGTTGGTTTCTTTCCTTGAACCTCATGAGCCAACCTCCGCTGGCCTCAGACTTTGCTTCTGTAGCTTCCCCGGATCTCCGAGCCTTCACAGAATTGAGAGAGTTAGAGCCTTGCTCTGGACTAGCCTTTGGATTAAAGGAACATGGTGGTTTGATCTTCTACCCAGAGCACTCAGACTTAGTCCCTATCAGCAAGAAGGCGGTTTCGCTTTCTTTGTTCACTAGACTAGCACGTTCATTTGCTTTGCATCACAGGTCGACTAACTGGCACAAGAGGCCTTCCCTCCAGCCTCTCTCTACCTGCAACCTGCCTTCCTCACTAAGCTTGGTCGTCCTTCCTTTGGCTTTTAGGTGAGAGATGTGTGACTCTTCCTTTCACTTGAAGACTTAGAAGTTATTGTAGGACTACTTCCTCCTCTCTCTCTCTCCCTGCTTCTCTAACTACTTGTGATCTCTGTCAAATAAATAAATAAAAATCTTTAAAAATAAATAAATAAATAAAAACTGGCGCATCACGTTACCTGATTTCAAGCTTTACTACAAAGCTGTGATCACCAAGACAGCATAGTACTGGCATAAAAACAGACACATACACCAGTGGAACAGAGTAGAGAGCCCAGATATGGGCCCTCAACTCTATGGTCAATTAATCTTTGACAAAGCAGGAATAAATATAAAGTGGAAAAAAGACAGTCTCTTCAATAAATGGTGCTGGAATATTGGACAGCTATATGTAGAAGATTGAAACTCGACCATTCTCTTACACTGTACAGAAAGATAAACACAAAATGGATAAATGACCTCAACGTGAGACAGGAATCCATCAGAATCCTAGAGGAGAACATAGGCAGTAACTTCTTCGATATCAGCCAAGGCAACTTCTTTCAAGATAAGGTCCATATACACTATGGAGTATTATGCCTCCAACAGGAAGGACGAATACCCAACTTTTGTAGCAACATGGATGGGACTGGAAGAGATTATGCTGAGTGAAATAAGTCAAGCAGAGAGAGTCAATTATCATATGGTTTCACTTATTTGTGGAGCATAACAAATAGCATGGAGGACATGGGGAGATAGAGAGGAGAAGGAAGTTGGGGGAAATTGGAAGGGGAGGTGAACCATGAGAGACTATGGACTCTGAAAAACAATCTGAGGGTTTTGAAGGGGCGGGGGGTGGGAGGTCGGGGTAGCAGGTGGTGGGTATTATAGAGCGCACGGATTGCATGGAGCATTGGGTGTGGTGCAAAAATAATGAATACTGTTACATTGAAAATAAATAAATAATAAATTTTTAAGAAAAGATATGTCTCCAAAGACAAAGGAAACAAAAGCGAAAATAAACTTTTGGGACTTCATCAAGATCAAAAGCTTCTGCACAGCAAAGGAAACAGTCAAGAAAACAAAGAGGCAACCCACGGAATGAGAGAAGATATTTGCAAATGACAGTACAGACAAAAGATTGATATCCAGGATCTATAAAGAACTAACTCCTTAAACTCAACACGCACAAAACAGGTATTCATATCAAAAAATGGGCAGAAGATATGAACAGACACTTCTCCAATGAAGACATACAAATAGCTATCAGACACATGAAAAAATGTTCATCATCACTAGCCATCAGGGAGATTCAAATTAAAACCACATTGAGATATCACGTTACACCAGTTAGAATAGCCAAAATTAGCAAGACAGGAAACAACATGTGTTGAAGGGGATGTGGAGGGAAGTGGAACCCTCTTACACTGTTGGTAAGAATGCAAGTTGGTGCAGCCTCTTTGGAGAACAGTGTGGAGATTCCTCAAGAAATTAAAAATAGAGCTTCCCTATGACCCTTCAATTGCACTTCTGGGCATTTACCCCAAAGATACAGATGGAATGAAAAGAAAGGCCATCTGTACCCCAATGTTTATAGCAGCAATGGCCATGGTCGCCAAACTGTGGAAAGAAACAACACGCCCTTCAACGGATGAATGGATAAGGAAGATGTGATCCATATACACTATGGAGTATTATGTCTCCATCAGAAAGGATGAATATCCAACTTTTGTAGCAACATGGAAGGGACTGGAAGAGATTATGCTGAGTGAAATAAGTCAAGCAGAGAGAGTCAGTTATCATATGGTTTCACTTATTTGTGGAGCATAACAAATAACATGGAGGACAAGGGGAGATGGAGAGAAGGGAGTTGAGGGAAATTGGAAGGGGAGATGAACCATGAGAGACTATAGACTCTGAAAAACAATCTGAGGGCTTTGAAGGGGCGGGGGTGGGAGCTTGGGGGAACCAGGTGGTGGGTATTAAGGTGGGCACGTATTGCATGGAGCACTGGGTGTGCTGCAAAAACAATGAATTCTGTTATGCTTTAAAATTTTTTCTAAATAAATAAAAAGTAAAAATAAAAATTTGTCCAAATTTCATTATTCTCTTGAGTCACCCATCAAATGACCTGAGATGGAAATCTAGGAATGTCTTTGCTCTACTCTCCCTTCCACTTCTCATCCCACATTTCTTTCAGATCATGTGTGATCTCTCAGTTCCACTGGCTCCTGGCTCCCAGTGAACTGGGAAAATTCCTAAGAGCACACAGCACATGGGACAGAATCCCACCTTGAGTCTTCAGTAGCTGTGTGATACGGGGCGAGGTTTTTAAACTCTCAGTGTTTCTTACCAATATGATGGAAATAGCAATATTGATCCATGGGCGGATACAAGTAATGTGTTGCTACTTTGCTGCCAAAAATTATTCTCACCTCCCTCCTTTAAAGATAGAACTCCCAGGGGGTGCTGGGCTGGCTCAGTCAGTAGAGCATGCCACTCTTGGTCTTGGGCTTGTGAGTTCAAACCCCATGAGCTTACTTTAGAAAAAAAAAGTAAGTAGAGTTTACTTTAAAAAATAAAAATAAATAGGACTCCCAAGATGTGGCCCAGCACATATCAATCCCCGTAAAAAGCATGTGTCCAGACACCCTTGCTGCCTGCCATAGGGTCCGAGTTATGGCCATGGGACACGAACAGATGTGACGACCACCACATCCACACTGTGCCCTTCAGAGGAAAGAGCATGTGCTCCTTTGAGCCTTTCACCCTTTCCTGTAGGCTGGGATGTAGATACAATGGTGAGACTTAAAGAATTTACTTTGGTCCAGGGATTGAAGACATGGTTTATAAGGAAAGAGGAACCACTTGACCAGCATGAAAACAATCACCACCTGGAGACTGCAACGTCCAGTTTCAGCTGCTGTGTTTTGGAATCTCCTTGTTATAGCAGCTCCCACTGTACAATAACTGACACAAAAGTTAATGCCAGGGGTGCCTGGATGGTGCTGTCAGTCAAGCATTCAACTCTTGCCTTCAGCTCAGGTCATGATCTAAGGGTCGTGAGATCGAGCCCCTCCTCAGGCTCCATGCTCAGCGGGGAGTCTGCTTGATGATTCTCTCTCCCTCTGCCTCTGCCCCTCCTCCCCAATCATATGTGTGTTCGTTCTCTCTCACTCTCAAATAAATAAATCAACCAAACATCTCAGATGATGAACCGTGAGGACATGATGCTAAGTGAAATAAGGCCATCCCCAAAAGACAAATGTGGTATGACTCCTTTCACATGCAGGCCTTAGAGTGGTCAAATTCATGAAGACAGGAAGTAGAAGCGTGGCTGCCTGGGCTGGCAGGGAGGGAGGAATGGAACTAGTGTTTAATTGGGACAGAGTTTCCGTTTTACAAGAGGAAGAGTTCTGGAGAAGGATGGCAGGGATGGTTGCATAACATTCTGAATGTATTTAATGCCACTGAAGTGTACAGGTAAAAAGGGGTTAAGACGATTGATTTTACATTATGGGTAGTTTACCACAATAAAAGAAATGGAAACAAAAGAGAACTGAGGGAGAGGACATCTTTGGCTGTGCTTGCTTGCACTTGGAGCTGTCTGGACACACAAAGATGGAGCACCTCCTAAATTTTTTAGAAAAACTGAGAGCCTGTAAATGACTGTTGAGGGGGCGCCTGGATGGCTCATTCAGTTAAGCATCTGCCTTCTGCTAAGATGATGATCCCAGGGTTCTGGGATCGAGCTCCACATCAGGCTCCCTGCTCAGCGGGGAGGCTGTTTCTCCCTCTGCCTTTGCCTCCCCCTCCCCCTGCTCATGGTCTGTCTCTCTCTCTTTGTCAAATAAATAAAATCTTTAAAAAAAAAAACTGTTGACTATGGGCTCATAAAACAATGCCCCAGTGTTCCACGATGAGGTCCCCAAAACCATTACCACAGGAGATGCACTGAGAAAATTTCCAAAGCGGTGATGGAGGACAGAGCCCAGTGAGGAGGCTCAGGGTGGGCAGAGCCCAGGGCCACGGAAGACAATGGTACAACCAACTGGCTTACAGCAAGGGGAGGAGCCTAATAAAAATTTTAAGTTGCTAAGTTCTGCGACTTCTGTGTGCTTCCCAGACCCCCACTGAGGTTTGTTGTTTTCTCGTTGTTGTTGTTCATTGTGGTTTTAACATCTATTTCACACAGAGATTGGAGTTTTCTAAAGTTCTTGGGTGGCGGGGTGCCTGGGTGGCTCAGTAAGTTAAAGCCTCTGCCTTCGGCTCAGGTCATGATCCCAGAGTCCTGGGATTGAGCGCTGCATCAGGCTGTCTGCTCAGCAGGGAGCCTGCTTCCCTTCCTCTCTCTCTTCCTGCTCTCTGCCTACTTGTGATCTCTGTCTGTCAAATAAATAAATAAAATCTTTTTAAAGGGGTGGTGGGGGACGCCTGAGTGGCTCAGTGGGTTAAGCCTCTGCCTTCGGATCAGGTCATGATCTCGGGGTCCTGGGATCGAGTCCCGCAGGCTCTCTGCTCGGAAGCAGGGAGCCTGCTTTCCCCTCTGTCTCTCTGCCTGCCTCTCTGCCTACTTGTCATCCCTCTCTCTCTCTGTCAAATTTTTAAAAATAAATAAATAAATAAAGGGGTGGTTGTGCTATTTGTAAAGGTGTGAGCAGAGTTAGGGGCTGGAGAATCACCCCAGAACTAGCAGCCCAGGCGAGCTGTCGGCATGCCTAAAGAAACTAAGGAAACCATGGCCATAGCCAGAAAGATTGGTTGTGTGGAAAACACTGTGACCTCTGACTAAGAGTGGCCACCCATGGACACATGTAGAGATGGATTGGAGAGAGTAATACCCTGGCCTGTGTATGCTCCTACCCTCCATCTCCTGACAGGGCCTCTCATTGACCAAACCCAACCAGAAGCCAGAAGGCAGAGAGCCCATCAGTGTGATCCATACAGGTTGGTCTCCTGAGTCTTTCTCTGACAAATGGAAGATACAGCATATAACACACAGACCATAGCTTGCTGGTGAATCTCAAGGTGGAAACCCCATCCTCAGTGTTTAGCTTGTTCTTGTGTTTCTAATTCCTTGGCATGTATAGTTAGGTAGTTGGTTATATCTTTCTTCCTCTTTAAAGATTTTATTTATTTATTTGACAGAGAGTAAGTAGGCAGAGAGGCAGGCAGAGAGAGAGGACGAAGCCTGCCCCCCGCTGCACAGAGAGCCCAGTGTCAGGCTCCATCCCAGGACCCTGAGATCATGACCTGAGCCGAAGGCAGAAACTTATCCCACTGAGCCACCCAGGCACCCCTCTTTCTTCCTTTTTAATGGAAACACTTACAACTATGAATTTCCCTCTGAGCACTGCTTTTGCTGTATCCCCTAAGTTTTGGTATGTTGTGTTTTCATGTTCATTCATCTCAAACTATTTTCCAATCTAACTTGTAATTTCTTCTTTGATCCCGTTGTTTGAGAGCATAGTGTTTAGGGGCGCCTGGGTGGCTCAGTGGGTTAAGCCTCTGCCTCTGTATTGTTTCATTGCTACTTATTTGGCAAGTGTCCAGTTTCCTTCTGTCACTGATTTCTTATTTCATCCCACAGTGGTCAGAGAAGATGCTCAGGGGATTTCAATCCATCATCAGGTTTAATTAGACAAAAGTGAATTACTAAGCTGTTGCACATATACTCGGGTGGCTATAATCTCAAAAAGTAGAGAATTGATTTTGGCAAGAATGAGGATAGCAGAAACAATGATTCTTCATTCCCCCCTACTCGCAGTCTCTGGTAACCTCAAATCTACTTTCTGTCTCTATAAATTTGCTTATTCTAGATGTTTCATGTAAGTGGAATCATATATTTGTACTTTTATATCTGGCTTATGCATTTACCATAATGTTTTTAAAGATTTTATTAATTTATTTTAGAACGAGAGGGGGGCCACCTGGGTGGCTCAGTCTTTAAGCGTCTGCCTTCAGCTCAGGTCAAGATCCCAGGGTCCTGGGATCGAGCCCCACATCAGGCTCCCTGTATGTCAGGAAGCCTGCTTCTCCCTCTCCCACTGCCCCAGCTTGTGTTCCTGTTACTGCTCTCTCTCTCTCTATGTGTCAAATAAATAAAATCTTTAAAAAGAGAGAGAGCACAGGAGTGGAGGAAGGACAGAGGAAGAGAAAGAGAGAAAAACCCCAAGTAGACTCCCCACCGAGCCCAGAGCCTGATGTGGACTCCATCCCACAACTCCCGAGATCCTGTCCCCAGATGGAATCAAGAGTTGAAAGACTGGTGAATGAATTAAATAGAGATGGTATGTATATATCATGGAATATGATTCATCCATAAAAACAGAATGAAGTCTTAACATTTGCAACGATGTGGATGGAACCAGAGAGTATAATGCTGAGCGAAATCAGAGAGAAAAACACCATACGATTTCACTCACGTGGAATTTAAGAAGCAAACCAAACAAAATAAATGAAGGGAGAAAAATAAGAGAGAGAGAAATGAAGCTACAGATGCTGAATTATAAAGAACAGATTGGGATGCCTGCATGGCTCAGTTGATTAAGCATCTGCTTTCTGTGCAGGGTCCTACAATTGAGCCCTCATAGGGCTCCTTGCTCAGTGGAGAGACTGATTCTCCCTCTGCCTGCCCTTCCCCCTGCTTGTGCTCTCTTTCTGACAAATAAAAATCAGGGGTGCCTGGGTGGCTCAGTGGTTAAGCCTCTGCCTTTGGCTCAGGTCATGATCCCAGGATCTTGGGATGGAGTCCCCACATCGGGCTCTCTGCTCGGCAGGGAACCTTCTTCTTCCTCTCTCTCTTTCAGCCTGCCTCTCTGCCTACTTGTGATCTCTGACTGTCAAAAAAATAAATAAAATCTTTAAAAAAAATAAAAATAAAAATAAACAGGGCACCTGGGTGGCTCAGTGGGTTAAAGCCTGTGCCTTCCGCTCAGGTCATGATCCCAGGATCCTGGGATGGAGCCCCAAATCGGGCTCTCTGCTCAGCGGGGAGACTGCTTCCTCTTCTCTCTCCCTCTGTCTCTTTCTCTCTCTGCCTACCTGTGATCTCTGTCAAATAAATAAATAAAATATTTTTTTAAAAATGTGTAAAAATAAAAATTTTAAAAAGAGCAAATTGGTGGTTGCCAGAGGGGAGGAGGGTGGCCGGATGGATTGAGGAGGCGATGGGGATGAACGCGAGCGCCAGGTGATGTGCGGAAGGGTTAAATCACTACACGGTGCACCCGAAAACAGTAGAACACTGTATGTTCACTACCTGGAACTTAAATAAAAACTTTTCACACACATATCTGATAAAGGACTGTCATCCCAAATCTACAAAGAACGCTTGAAACTCAATAATAAAGATTTTAATGGATAAAATGACAAAATGTATGTTACACAAATTGTACCACAATGATTTATGAAATCCTCCTCCTTTCCTTTCCCGTCACACAACAAAGAAATAAGAGATCCAAGAGGAAGAAGGTAGAGAACCATCATGAAATCAACTCTAATCATCATGACACTCTAGTTTTTACAAATATTCATCACTCAGAGGATCTTACTGTTTGTTTTCTCCTCCCACTAGATTTAAGGATGTGATTCGGCAGGAAGGAAAAAGACAGCCTGCGGCCGCTGGTGCAAAACCACCCAGAACACAGATTAGAAAACCCGGGCTCCCCGTCAGATGGGAGCTCTGCGTCTCAGGATCACCCAGTGCCCCAGGGGATGGCAGAAGGCTCCCTGGCGGTCCTCACCTCCCAGGGCAAGGAGGAAGCAGCCTTCCCTGCTCTCTGTCAGCGCTACCCCGCCCCGCTCGCCCAGGCTTGGCAGGGTTCATGGCTGGTGACCATCGCCGCCAAGTCAAAGGCTCAAGGACCAAAGGAAGAGGAGACCGCGCTATCTTCGTGGACTTCGTGGTGGGTCTCAGCCACTGCCAGTTGCCTCATTGAAGAGGCTATTTCATTCAAGGCTACGGGAGCGACCCCAGTATTCCAAGCCGGGAAACTGAGCGCCAGGCGGGATACCCGTTCATGAAGAAGCTAGAAGGGGAACGTGGATCAAGCATTTATTGAAAAACCCCGCGGCTCCGCCCCAGGGTCCTCCTCAGAGCCACCCGCACCTCCTTGTTGCGCAGCGTGTACACCACGGGGTTCAGCAGCGGCGTCACCACCGTGTAGAACACAGCCACCAGGCGGTCCTGCTCAGGCCTGGCCCCGGACTCGGGCCGCAGGTAGATGATGGAGGCGCAGCCAAAATGCACAATGACCACGGTGAGGTGGGCCGCGCAGGTGGAGAAGGCCTTGCGCCGGCCGGCGGCGGAGGGGATCCTCACGATGGCGGCCACGATGAAGGCGTAGGACAGGAGGACGAGGAGGAAGGAGACCAGCACCACGAGGACGCTCAGGAAGAAGATGGCCAGCGCTCTGCCAGCGCTCTTGGAGCAGCTGAGCTTCAGGACCGGCGCGATGTCACAGAAGAAGTGCTCCACGCGGTTGCTGCCGCAGAAAGACGAGGAGAAGATCATGCTGGTCTCAATCGAGGCCACCGAGAAGCCGGAGCAGAAAACCAGGGCTCCCAGGCGGAGACACACTGTGGGTCTCATGATCACCGAGTACCGCAGGGGGTGGCAGATGGCCACATAGCGGTCATAGCCCATCAGGGTAAGGAGGAAGCAGTGGCTGCATCCCAGGCCCAGGAAGAAGAACATCTGAGCCCGACAGCCAGGGATGGAGATGGCCTGGCTCTCCATGAGCAGATGGGCCAGCATGTTGGGGATAGTGACCAGCGTGTAGGAGGTCTCGGAGAGGGACAGCACCGCCAGGAAGCGGTACATGGGAGTGTGAAGGGTCCGATCTTCCTGGATAATAATGATGATGGTGATGTTGCCACTGAGGGTGACCAGGTATGTGAGGAAGAAGAGGCCGAAGAGGGTATATCTCAGGTGTGGGAGGTTGGAGAAACCCACCAGCACAAACTCGGTCACCAGCCAGGTGGCATTTTCCTGCTGCTTCTCAAAAGCCTGAGAGGAGAGGACAGAGTAAATGGAATGGGACAATTTTGTAGCCATCTGCCATACATCTGTACCGATAGGGCGGGAAATCAGCCCTGTTTTACGGAAAAAAAAAAAAAAAAGGAGAGAGACTCAGAAATTATGTCACTTCTAGGGGTGCCTGGGTGGCTCAGTGGGATAACCCTCTGCCTTCAGCTCAGGTCATGATCTCAGGGTCCTGGGATCGAGCCCAGCTTCAGGCTCTCTACTCAGTGAAGCCTGCTTCCCCTAACTCTCTGCCTGCTGCTCTGCTTCCTTGTGAGCTCTGTCTCTGTCAAATAAATAAATAAAATCTTTTTTAAAAAAGAAATTATGTTACTTCTTTTCCTTAAAGAAGTAAGCCAGTGTCTGTCAATAGGCAAGAAAATTGCAGCTTTGGAAACAGCCTGTGTCAGTCAAGGGATGAATGAATAAAGATGTGGTATAGGGCACCTGGCGGGCTCACTGGTAGGACATGTGACTCTTGGGGTGGCGAGTTCAAGCCTATGCTTGGTGTCCAGAATTTTTGTTTTAAGGTTTTATTTATTTATTTGACAGAGAGACAGCGAGAGAGGGAACACGCGCAGGGGGAGTGGGAGAGGGAGAAGCAGGCTTCCCACTGAGCAGGGAGCCCGATGCGGGGCTCGATCCCAGGACCCTGGCAGATACCTAATGACTGAGCCTCCCAGCACCCCTAGCGATTACTATAAAAGAACAAGGAGGGGGAGGAGAGGGAGGAGGAGGAGGAGAAGGGCTGTATATACACTACGGAATATTAATCATCCTTGGGAAAGAAGCAAATCCTGCCTTGGGCTACTAACTCGACTGGATCTTGAGGACATTATGTTGAGTGAGATAAGACAGATAAGGAAAGACAAATACAGTATGGTACCATTCATAGGTGGAATCTGAAAGAGCCAAATTCTTTTTTTTAATTAACATACAGTGTGTTATTTACTTCAGGGGTACAGATCTGTGAATCATCAGGCTTACACACTTCACAGCACTCACCATAGCACATACCCTCCCCAATGTCCATCACCCAGCCACCCTATCCCTTCCTGCTCCACCCCTCAACAACCCTCAGTTTGTTTCCTGAGATTGAGAGTCTCTTGTGGTTTGTCTCCCTCCCCGGTCCCATCTTGATTCATTTTTTCCCTCCCTATGCCCCATGAACCGCCCCCCGCCCTGCCTCTCAAATTCCTCCTATCAGAGAGATCATATGAGAACTGTCTTTCTCTGATTGACTTATTTCGCTCAGCATAATACCCTCTAGTTCCATCCACATCATCGCAAATGGCAAGATTTCATTTCTTTTGATGGCTGCATAGTATTCCTTTGTGTATATACCACATCTCCTTTATCCATTCATCTGTTCATGGACACCTAGGCTCTTTCCATAGTTTGGCTATTGTGGACATTGCTGCTATAAACATTCAGGTGTATGTGCCCCTTCGGATCACTACATTTGTATCTTTTTTTTTTTTTTTACAGATTTTATTTATCTATTTGACAGAGAGAGAGATCACAAGTAGGCAGAGCAGCAGGCAGAGAGAGAGGAGGAAGCAGGCTCCCTGCTGAGCAGAGAGCCCTTTGCAGGGCTCATTTACAGGACCCTGAGATCTCAACCTGACCCGAAGGGAGAGGCTTAACCCACTGAGCCACCCATGTGCCCCTACATTTTTATCTTTAGGGTAAATACCCAGTAGTGTGATTGCTGGGTCATAGGGTAGCTCTATTTTCAACTTTTTGAGGAATCCCCATGCTGTTCTCCAGAGTGGCTGCACAAGCTTGCATTCCCACCAACAGTGTAGGAGGGTTCCCCTTTCTCCACATCCTTGCCAACATATGTCGCTTCCTGACTTGTTAGTTTTAGCCATTCTGACTGGTGTGAGGTGGTATCTCACTGTGATTTTGATTTGCATTTCCCTGATGCTGAGTGATGTTGAGCACTAAAAGAGCCAAACTCTTGGGGCGTCTGCGTGGCTCAGTAGGTTGGGCCTCTGCCTTCAGCTCGAGTTGTGGTCTCAGGGTCCTGGGATCAAGCCCCACCCTGGGCTCTCTTCTCACTGGGGGGCCTGCTTCTCCCTCTCTCTCTCTCTGCCTGCCTCTCTGTCTACTTGTGATCTCTCTCTCTCTCTGTCAAATAAATAAATAAAATCTTTTTAAAAAATAAAATAAAATAGCCAAACTCTGTAAAAAAAAAAAAAAAAAAAAAAAAAAACAGAATAAAATCGTCATTACGTAGAAGTTTCTACCAGGGGGGCATGCTTGGCTGGCTCAGTCAGTTGGGTGTGCAAACCTTGATCTCAGGGTCATGAGTTCAAGCACAACGCTGGGCATGAAGCCTACTTAAAATAAATAAAAACTTTTTTTTTTTAAGTTTCTACCAGGAGGCATGAATTTCCCAGTAATTCCCACCTGACATATATGGGGAATTCGAAGTTCCCATCTGATGAGAAAAAACATATAAGGGTCAAAGGGATGTGGGAGAGGAATTTACAGGGTCTGCTGCAGTCCATGTGAAAATAACACCCCAGAGCGGTGCCTGGCTGGCTCAGTGGGTTAAGCCTCTGCCTTCGGCTCAGGTCATGATCTCAGGGTCCTGGGATCGAGCCCCACATCGGGCTCTCTGCTCAGTGGGAAGCCTGTTTCCCCCTCTCCCTCTGCCTGCCTCTCTGCCTACTTGTGATTTCTCTCTGTCAAATAAATAAATAAAATCTTTAAAAAAGAAAAGAAAAGAACACCCCAGAAAGACAAAGCCTGTAACAGTGATATCTGCAGTGTACAAAATAACACCTTTAGGAATCTGAATGTTAGGGCTACATCATGAGTTCTGTGGGCCCTAGGCACTTCTGCCTTCCCCATAACAAACTTTCTTATTTGTATCTAAATTGTGTTTAAATAGAATTTATTGAATCAAATAAATAAAGTCTAAATTTTGTTTAAAATATTTAACAACAAAAAATAATAAAATAAAATTATTTAAATATTATCACACTTTAAAAGGCATGTGTTATAGGACTGTTGGTATAAAGATGAAGATAGTCTTCAACCCTCAAAGTTTACTTATTTCCTCTGATCTGAGAAATTACAAAGTTTCATACCCCGCTACCCCCACCCAATAGTATTGTGGACCCTAGGTATTGTGCTAATGGCTACATCTGTGTTAACTAAATGGAAAATAACTCTGAAATTACTGACCATTTTAATTCAAATGATGAGATTTTGGTAGAAATCCTGGATTGGAGATAGCATCATTGTTTAATGATCCATTAACCTGCCAGCACAGGGGGAAAAAAAAAATGCACCTATATTGAAACGTTTCTCACAGTATTTTGCAGTCATTTGGAAATGGGACCATTTTAAGGAAAATGCCCCCCGTCCCAAATTCCCTGATGACCAAGGGCTCCTTGACTTAGATAAGCAAAACTCAAGTCTTGAGTTCCTCAAACACCAACTCAAGAGACAGGGTGGCTGGAAAGGAGGGTGGAGAGGACAGGACTGGTTTAGGAGCCACCTAGTGGCATTTTGGGGTAACCTGCTAGCCCGTGACCCGTAAGAGGAGGAATAATGAATGGCTGTGCCTGACAATTCTCATCCACAGCAGTGGGGCCATACAAGTTAAGAGTAATCATTTAAATGTTTTGGAAGTTTGCTGAAATTTTAATTTAAGAAGCATAAATTTTAGACTTTAGTTCTGAAGATATATAAAATAGAGAAAAACAACAAAAATGCTCTTGATCTATATTCTGGTTTCAAAGAAGACAAGTCAGGATGATTGGAGAACTTAGAAGGGAAAAGGTGGTGAGGGAAGGAAGAAACAGGCAGCCACATCAATCAAGCACCGGGGTACAGATTTCTCTGGAAATGACCGGAGAGGGAATATTTTGGACATTGTGGGCTGCACCATCTCGGCCATAACTGCTCAACTCTGCCATTCTAGTGTGAAAGAGGCCATAGACAATGTATAAACAAGTGTGCACGGCTGTTTCAATAAAACTTTATTTACAAAAGCAGGCAGCGGGCCGGATCTGGTCTTCAGGTTGCAGTCTGCCAACCTCTCATCTAGCACGAGTAGAACTAAAACAATATTCAACTTAGGGAAACTCCAAAGAGATCCTCTGAGGAATTCATGCTGTGATAAAAGCAACGCCTACCTTGACATCTGCAGAACCTGAAGCAAAATGAAACTCAAAAACCAAGAATCTTGTACTCCACTTAAGAACTTTAGATCTGAGGGGCGCCTGGGTGGCTCAGTGGGTTAGAGCCTCTGCCTTCGGCTCAGGTCATGATCCCAGGGTCCTGGGATCGAGCCCCGCATCCAGCTCTCTGCTCAGCAGGGAGCCTGCTTCCTCCTCTCTCTGCCTGCCTCTCTGACCACTTGTGATCTCTGTCTGTCAAATAAATAAATAAAATCTTAAAAAAAAAAAAACTCTAGATCTGAGAAAAGGCACACTAAGGAGAGACGCAGGTGTCTAAAAGAAGCCTTTTTGCTGCAAATTAAACAGTATCAGAGAGAACATCAGTGCCTTTATAGAGTGAGAATAATAGAAACCAGTGACCTGGAAGACTTCCTGAAGTAATTGGATACAACCATTTAAAAAAATGTAATTTCCAAATCTCACAAAGCATCATTAAATTAAAACAAATGTATAGGCGAGTCACAAACTAGAAAAGGTCGTGGCCCTAAAATATATTTAGCTCTTACAAATCATTAAGAAGAAAATGAAAACTTCCAGTTAAGATAAGTCAGTCATGGGATATCAAATCCAGCCTGATGACCATAGTTCGTAATACTGTACTGGGTATTTGAAAGTTCCTGGATCGTACATCTTAAAAGTTCTCATCACAAGAAAAAGAATTTGTATCTATGTATGGTGAGAGACAGACTTATGATGGTGATCGTGTTGTCATATATAATAACATGGAATCATTACGGGGTACAACTGAAATTTCTCACTCCCTCTCCTTCTCTCCTGCCACTCACTTGCAGACACTCACAGGCCCATTCTCTCTCTAAATCATCACCATCATCAACATCACCATCATCAACATCATGATCAATAACTTGGGGCACCTGGCTGGCCCCTGTGGAGTTTGCGACTCTCGATCTCAGGGTCGAGTTTGAGCACCACATTCCATGCAGTGGTGACTTACAAATCTGTTAATGGAACGCCTCGGTGGCTCAGTGACTTAAGCATCTGCCTTCAGTTCAGGTCATGATCCCAGAGTCTTGCGGTTGAGTCCCACAAAGTGCTCTCTGCTCAGCAGGGAGCCTGCTTCTCCCTCTCTCTCTGCCTCCTGCTACCCCTGCTTGTGTTTTTTTCCTCTCTCTACCAGAAAAATAAAATAAAATCTTCTTTTAAAAAATTTTACGGGCACCTGGGTGGCTCAGTGGGTTAAAGCCTCTGCCTTCGACTCAGGTCGCGATCCCAGGGTCCTGGGATCGAGTCCCACGTCGGGCTCTCTGCTCCGCGGGGAGCCTGCTTCCTCCTCTCTCTCCGCCTGCCTCTCTGCCTACTTGTGATCTCTGTCAAATAAATAAATAAAATCTTTTTTAAATAAATAAATAAATATTTTTAAAGAATAACTGATAACGGGATGCCTAGGTGGTTCAGTTGTTTAAGCGTCTGCCTTCAGGCCAGGTCATGATCCCAGGTCCTAATCCCAGGTCCTGCCAGCACTGGGCTCCTTGCTCAATGGGGAACCTGCTTCTCCCTCTGCCTGCTACTCCCCCTGCTTGTCCTCTCTCTCTCTCTGACAAATAAACATATAGAATATTTTTTAAAGAGTAATTGATAACATGAGAATTCTTATTTATATGTTTTGGAAAAAGTGGAAAGCAAAATAGTGAGATTCTAATGGACTAATTACATATGCACATGTTGGGTGTTGGTTTTTTTTTTTGTTTTTGTTTTTTTTTTGCATTTCCCAGATTTTCTACACCAAGTAAGAATTTGTATAAGTAAAAGAAAAAAATTTCTTAGAGTTACTTTTCTTCTCTTGGTAAATTTTTGTATTACTCTTCAAGAAGTTTAATCAATCTGGTTTTGACAGGGAAAGCTAAGGGTAGAAATAAAGAGGTTCCTCTCTGGATGTAAACTACGCTAGCACCATTTCTGATTAACATTTGCAATATGTACCCTGAAGAGCAAAGGTCTAGTAAAGACTGCAGATAGGTAGGTGACAAGCCTTCTTGGTAAGCCGTGAGGCCGACTTTTGAGGAAGATCATAGGAAGCTGAGTATGGGCACATAAGGGAGTTAAAGGAACCTTCAGGAGCGAGCTGATGCTTTTTAGAGGGAGAAGTCAAAACCTGGCTGATGGACTCCCAACCGTTAGTTGCCATACAGGGAAGGGGCCCTTCATGGTATTAAAACAAACTTCCTCCAACAGTGGAGGAAATCAGCCCATCTTGGGCATCTTCAAGAAAGGGATTAAAAAGGAAACCACCCCCCCTCAATATGCACTCAGTGTAGGAGTCTCCTCTACTGCAATTATACAGGTTCTACTTGCATGCCTCCAGTGACGGGAAGGTCACTATCTGACCCAAAAATTCCCCATTGCATAGGACAGAAATCCTGTGTTCAAGGCCACCCTTCAGTGACCGGCAGGAACAACAGAGATGAGCCCCGGCATCAGACAAGCCTGAACTTGAATGTTGGTGCCTTCACTCACTGGAGACAATGTGACCAGGGACCGCTGGTTTGGTGCCTCTGAACCTCATCTGTGACGGTTGAGATTGATCCTGTGAGCTCACGAAAAATAGTCAAGATTCCCAGAACAGTGTTATGACCCTTTTGGTCTTGGACTCCTTGCAAGGCTTTGCACCTCTGGAGAAGCAGGGTCCAGGGGGATAATCTGTTCACATTCTTACAGTCATGGTGCCTGGATTTGAAGCCAGGGGTCTGTCTCTGGACGCTGTGTCTTAAGGGCTGTTTTATGGGCTCCGCTTTCATCTGGCTCATATTAACTGAGAATCTGCTCTGTGCCAGATGTGGCTGTGGACACAGCAGGGAGCTAAACGGGAGGCAGAGATCCCAGCCTTGGAGGAGCAGAAGGTTCCAGAAGGAGGGTGTCAGTGGAATAAGCAACAAGCTTTATAACTAAACAAGTGAGACTGTATGTTAGAGGAGAAGTGCCACAGGAAAGCAAAAGCACAGTACTTAGAGGCTCCGTGAAGGGAAGGGTTACCCTTCTGTGTAGGATGGTCAGGAAAGGGCTTGCCGAGGTTTAATGCTCAGTCCCTCGGGAATGCTTCCCTTCCTTCCTTTTCAGATCTCACATGTAGGGCTGGGGATGGGCTAGGGTGACTTCAGCTGGGTGGCCAAGGCCCCACATTCCCATTTGAAATGAATTTTTAAAATCAGCCCAGAGGATATGTGAGGGAAGACCAGGGAGAGGCATCAGCCCGTGCAAAGGCTCTGGGGCTGGGCTGCGCCTGGAACAGGAAGAGCCAGGAGGAACAGAGTGATAGAGAGAACAAAAGCGTTGGAAAGGAGGTGAGGCCACAGGAGTGATGAGGGCAAGTTGCTAGGGTCTTGTGGGTTCCAGGGAGGACTTTAGCTCTCATGCCAAGTGGCATGGGGCCGATGGAAGATTCTGAGCAGAGGAGGGACGTGACCTGACTCAGGCTTTCCCAGGCACCCTCTGATCATTGAGGGAGAACAGAAAGTGGTGGGGGGACACAGCTGAAAGTTGGGAGACCGAGGAGGAGGTGGCGGAGCTGGTCCAGGTGAGGGATGACGGGCACTGACCAGGGTGAGGGCCGTGGAGGCGGTGAGAGGTGGGCAATGCTGGACAGCTTGTGCAGGTGGAGCCCACCAGACTTCCTAACAGGTTGGATGCAGGTGTGAAAGCAAAGACAGGGCACCGGGGCGGCCGAGCAGCTTCAAGAGTATGCAGGGCAAGACGGGTCCAGCTAGGGGGCCCAGGAGACTCTGTCATCCCAGGGAATACCAGCGGCAGACACATGCTGAGCTAAGCTTGGGGGACTCTGCACCCTCCCGGCAAATGCCATCCAAGCCCATCTTTTCAGGTTAACACTCAGTCCCTCTGGCATTTCTCTCTCCCGACTTCTTTTCATATTTCACCCGGAGGACCAGGGATGGGCCAGAGTCACCTCTCCAGCCTTACAAAGGCTCTGAATCCACACTCACCATGGCCAAGACAGGTTCCCACGGTGCCTGCCCGCACTGCTCTCTGCTCACAGCCTGAGAAGGGAGGGGCTGAAGACCCAGATCCTGTTATGCAGGGGTCCCCAGAGCTCCTGCCCAAGGGGCTCCCCAGCCACTAACAAGCACCCCAGGGCTCAGGCTGGTGACTCCCTGCAGATTTTCTCCCTACTGGAAACTAGAAACCCCAGGGACAGCTTTCCCAGCCCCCAGGCTCCAAGGGCAAAAAGTGGGGGGAAGAACCAATTATGATTTATTTTTGTGGTGGAGCTAACACACACACTCCTCACTCCATCTGTGCTCCCCAATGCCCATTAGTGCTCGCTGTGTGCTGGGCAAGGCTGCTGCCCCAGGGAAGAGGCATGTCCGCACACACACACGTGCACACACGCACACACACACATGCACACTGCCTCCCCCCAGAGCTGGGAGGAAGAAGTGGATCACTAGATGTTATACACATGTTGCCCAGGCTCAGCTTCTTATAGTGACCCCAGCCCCGTCGATCCCTCCCCCTACTCTCCCCAGAATTGTCCAATGTTTTCTCTGTCCTCCCTCCTTTTCTACACTAACCCCCAGCCCCACCCTAACTCAAGTGCATCATTCTCACCCAGCAGAAGCCTGCAGTGCCACCTCCCTCCAGTCCATCCTCTGTATTGGCCACCAAAACAGAAGGCTCTGCCTCTGTCCCCTCTCTACTCAGAGACCTCCGTGGCTCCCCGTTGCTCCCAGAGTAAAGTTTGAAATTCCCCATTTTCCTATTCAAGACCCTTGTGACCTGGCCCCTGCTATCTTCTCTACTTCCAAATCCAGCCACGCACGGTTCCTTCCACGCAAAATGACACGCATCCATTTAACCGATTACTCATAAGGAAGGGAGGTATAGACCCAGCCATTCCAACTTGCTGACCCTTCCTCTGACATTCCCATGCTGCCTGGCATCCTTTTGCCCGTGCCCCCCACCCATGCTACTCTCTCAGGAACTTCTTTCTCCCTCCTCCTAGCCTCCTGGAAAATTCCTATTCCTCCAGAAACACACATCTCTATCACCTCCCCTAGGAAGCCTGCCCTGATCACTCCAAGCTAGTCGCCTGTGGCATCTGCACTCCCACACATCCTGGGTTTCCTCTTCATATAGTCTGTGTCCTTGTGTGTCTCCCCATAGCCTGTGAGCTCCCTGGAATGGTCCTCCTCCCTCTCCACCTTCCAGGAGCTTTGAACCCAAATGATGAATTCCCTCCTTGCCCTGGCCACTCTCTTGCTTTCCATGGCACCTGCTTTTTCTCCACCCCCATACACCACCCTTTCTCAGTCTCTTCCTCTCCCAGCATCTAAAATTAGAACTCGCCAGAGTTCAGTCCTAGACCCTCTCTTCTCTCCCTAGCTGAGAATTTTTTTATTTTCCCCAGCTTTATTGGGATACAATTGACATATAACATTGTTTAAGTTTAGGAGCATCTGGGTGGGTCAGTCAGTTAGGTGTCTGCCTTCGGCTCAGGTCATGATCCCAGGGTCCTGGGATGGAGCCCCGCATCGGGCTCCCTGCTCAGTGGGAAGCCTGCTTCTCCCTCTCCCACTCCCCCAGCTTGTGTCCCCTCTCTCACTGTCTCTCTCCCTGTTAACCAAATAAATAAAATCTTTTAAAATTTTTATTTATTTATTTGACATACAGAGATCACAAGTAGGCAGAGAAGCAGGCAGAGAGAGAGGAGGAAGCAGGCTCCCTGCTGAGCCGAGATCCCCCCCCCACCGCAAAGTGCGGCTGGATCCCAGGACCCTGGGAACATGACCTGAGCCAAAGGCAAAGGCTTTAACCCACTGAGCCATCCAGGCACCCCAATAAATAATATCTTTTTTTTTAAATTTGTAAGTTTAAGGTGTGCTGCTCGTTGATTTGATACACTTATATATTGCAAAATGATTACCACCAAAGTCTTAGCCAATACCTCCAACCCATCACATAATTACCATTTCTTTTTTTGTGGTGAGTCCATTTAAGATCTACTCTCTTAGCAACTTTCAAGTATATAATACAGTATTATTAACTATAATCACCATGTGCACATTAGATCCTCAGAACTTGTTAAATTTTTAACTTTATCTTATTTATGTAACAAAGAGAGAGACAGTGAGAGAGGGAACACAAGCAGGGGAGTGGGAGAGGGAAAAGCAGGCTTCCTGCTGCACAGGGAGCCTGATGTGGGACTCAGTCCCAGAACCCTGGGATTATGACCTGAGCCAAAAGCAGACGTCCAACAACTGAGCCACCCAGGAGCCCCAGAACTTGTTAATCTTATAACTGGAAGTTTGTGTCCTTGGACCAATACCTCCCCATTACCCCCACCTTGAATTCCTGGTAACCATTACTCTATTCTCTATTCTCTGTTTTTCTGAGTTTTGCTTCTTGAAATTCCACATAAGAGTGATATCACACAATATTTGTCCTGTGTCTGAGTTATCTCACTTAGCATAATGGTCCACCAAGTTGTCACAATGGGCACAACTTCCTCCTTTCTTGTGGCTGAATAACAAACATCCCATTGTGTGTGAGTATGTATGCACATACACATACAGATACACATTATAAACAATGTATATTATATATGCAATGTATACACACACACATCTTTTTTTTAATTATTTTTATTAACATATAATATATTATTTGCTCCAGGGGTACAGGTCTGTGAATCATCAGGCTTACACATTTCACAGCACTCACCATAGCATATACCCTCCCCAATGTCCATCAGCCAGCCACCCTCTCTCTGCTCCCCCATCCCCCAGCAACCCTCAGTTTGTTTCCTGAGATTAAGAGTCTCTTATGGTTTGTCTCTCTCCCAATCCCATCTTGTTTCATTTTTTCCTTCCCTACCCCCCACAGCCCCCCACTCTGCCTCTCAAATTCCTCATATCAGGGAGACCATATGAGAATTGTCTTTCTCTGATTGACTTATTTCACTCAGCATCATACCCTCTAGTTCCATCCATGTCATTGCAAATGGCAATATTTCATTTCTTTTGATGGCTGCATAGTATTCCATTGTATATATGGACCACATCTTCTTTATCCATTCATCTGTTGATGGACGTCTAGGTTCTTTCCATAGCTGGGCATCTTCATGCATCCATCTAGTGATTGACATTTAGGTTGTTTCCACATTTTGGCTATTGTGAATAGAGCTGCAGTGAATATGGGAGTCCTAGTGAGATATTTAATCTCATGAGTTAAATTTCATGAGTGTACATGAGCTCAGTCTCAGGATTTTGCATACCTGCTCTAGACCAACAACCCTGGTTGTAGTTGGGTTCCCCCAGAAGCAGCTCCTGTGACAAGGATTCCAGTGGAGGTAAGTTATTTTGGGAGGTGAGCCCAGAAAAGGCAAGTAGGGGAGTGAAGAAAGAAGAAAAGAAAGGAAAAGAAGCTATGAAAGCATGTTTCTCAAGCAAGCTCTCCCTGGGGCAGTTGGGGTTCATTCCCTCTGTGGATATATTCACTTCAGAGGGGTGAGGGAGCTGAGGCGTGTAGACATCAAGCCCAGTTGGTCATTGTTGAGGGCTTGTGCTGGAGGTAATTCCCCAGTAATCCTGGCTGGCTGCACATGTGAGTGGAGTAGGCTTTCATGGCAGAGAATGCCCTCAGACAAACAGATGTGAGCACTGGCTGGGGCAATTCAGGCTGATGTTCACTGACCTGGTCAGAGCAAAGCGCTATGGACAGGGGCATCTGCTATACCTCAATTTCCCCCTTGGTCTCTGACACTCCATCCCAGTCTCCTTCTCTTCCTCAGCCCTAAGACTGGGGCTGTCCAGGGCTCCAGTCTTGACTCTCTCCTCTCCCCCTAGCTGATCAGTATAATCATATGGAGTTAAATACCATCCCCATGCCAGTACTCCCCAAATCTATACCCTACATCAGTCACACCCTCTGAACGGCAGACCCATAATACCAACAACCAAAAATCAATCAACATGAGGAGTGATGTCAGCAAAAATGTCAGGGTAATGACTATCAAAAATTCCTCCTTCAGAGAGGAATGAGAAAATTGGAATTGGACAGTGAAGGTAAGTGCACAACCGTGTGAATATACTATAGCCCACTGAACTGTACATGTCTAAATGGTGAATGCATGAATTTATGTTTAAATGGTGAGTGGTGGGGCACCTGGGTGGCTCAGTGGGTTGAGCCGCTGCCTTCAGCTCAGGTCATGATCTCAGGGTCCTGGGATCTGGACCCACATCAGGCTCTCTGCTCGGCGGAGAGTCTGCTTCCCTCTCTCTCTCTCTGCCTGCCTCTCTGCCTACTTGTGATATCGCTCTCTCTCTCTCTCTCTGTCAAATAAATAAATTTTTTAAGATCTTTTTTAAAAATGGTGAGTGGTGAATTTTACAGTATGTCTTAATTTAAAAATCCATTAATGTGTGATGCCTGGCTCAGCCAGTAGAGCATGTGATTCTTGATCTCAGGGTTGTGAGTTTCAGCCCCACATTGGATGTAGAAGTTACTTAAAATAAAATCTTAAAGGGGCACCTAGGTAGCTCAGTCAGTTGAGCATCCAGCTCTTGGTTTCAGCTCAGGTCATGATCTCAAGGTCGTGGGATCAAGCCCCAAGTCGGGCTCTACAGTCAGCATGGAGTCTGCTTGAGATTCTCTTTTTTCCTCTCCCTCTGCCCCTCTTGACCACTCCCACACACTAAATAATAAAATCTTTCTAATTTTTAAAAATTAAATAAAATCTTAAAAATAAATATCAATCAGGGGCACCTGGGTGGCTCACTGGGTTAAACCTCTGCTTTTGGCTCGGGTTGTAGTCTTGGGGTCCTGGAATCAAGCCCCGCGTTGGGCTCTCTGCTCAGCGGGGAGCCTGCTTCCCCCTCTCTCTCTCTGCCTGCCTCTCTGCCTACTCATGATTTCTGTCAAATAAATAAAAAATAAATAAATTTTAAAATAAATAAATAAATATCAATGCAACCCACCATATTAACAAGCAAGAAAAAAAAAGAAAGAACTTTTTTTTTAAGATTTTTTATTTAATTATTTGACAGAGAAAGATCACAAGTAGGCAGAGAGGCAGGCAGAGGGAGAGGAGGAAGCAGGCTCCCCGCTGAGCAGAGAGCCCGATGCAGGACTCGATCTCAGGACTCTGAGATCATGACCTGAGCCGAAGGCAGAGGCTTTAACCCACTGA
Organism: Mustela nivalis; assembly: GCF_964662115.1. NCBI lineage: Eukaryota > Metazoa > Chordata > Mammalia > Carnivora > Mustelidae > Mustela > Mustela nivalis. The sequence goes on along the minus strand of NC_139020.1, from coordinate 204,427,772 downwards.
GCCACCCAGGCGCGCTGAAAGAAAACTTTTTAACTGTATCAGTTGACACAGAAAAAGCCCTTGACAAAATCCAACACCCATGCCTGATAAAGATTGTCAGCAAGCTAGAAATAGGAGGGACTGCCACAACCTGATGTTCTGCTTCCACACAAACCTACAGCTAACATTCTACTTCAAGACTAAATGTGTTTCCCCTAAGATATAAAACAAGGCAAAACTGTCTCCTTTCACCACTCCTGTTCGATATCGTCCTGAGGTCCTGCCCCATGCAATAGGGCAAGAAATTCCTAGTCACGACATCAAAAGCCAGAAAACAAAAACGTGTGTCCCCTCAAAGCCTGTACACACAATGTTTGTAACAGCTCTACTCATAATCTCCAAAAACCGGAAATAACGCGAAAGTCCGCCAATGAGTAAATGCTCAAGCATACGGGGATACATCCTTACCATGAGGGAATATTACTCAGTAAGAGAAAGAGGAAATTATTAGAATACTAACACCATAGATGAATCTCAAAGATCATTATGCTGAGTGAAAAACAGCAAATTTCAAAAGGATGCAGAATGTATGATTCCATTTTGTGTGTGTGTGTGTGTGTGTGTGTGTGTGTGTGTGTGTGTGTGTGTGTTAAGGCAAAAGTAAAAGGATGAAGAACAGATCAATGGTTGCCAAGGGTTAGGACTTGTGGAAAGGCATGACCACAAAAATGCAGAATGAGGAATTTTTTTGGAGTGGTAGGCTAGACGTAAATCTACGTACGTGTGAAAACACAGATCTGTGCATACATACAAAGTAAATTTTATAGTATGTTATTTTGAAAACTAAAAAAAAAAAAAGTTTAAATGGGAAAAAGATCTGAACACATACTTCACCAAAGATGATGAGTCTCAAATAAGCACATGAAGCGATGCACTTATTTTCAAATTAAACACAAATAAAAAGCACAGTGAAGTACCACTATATCACCAGAAGAGCTGACATTAGGAAAACTGACAATAGCAAGGGTTAACAAAGATGTGGAGTCATTGGCACTCTCATGCATCGCCAGTGGGAAGACAAAATGGTACAGCCGCTTCAGAAAACAGCTGGATGGTTTCTTGAAGGTCGACAAGCACCATAAAACCTAGGCGTCTCACGCCTCAGGAAACATACCTAAGAGAAATGCAAACATGTCCACATGACGAATGTTTATAGCAAATTCATTCATAACACCCAGAGTTGAAAAGTACCAAAATGTCCCTCAAGTGACAAATGGATAAGCCAATCGCTGCATATCTGTAACACACATCACGCATACTGTTGTCAGCAATTAAAAAAAAAAAAAAAGCACAAAGCACAGGACACTCATAAGGACTGATGTATCTTATAACATGCATGAGTCGCAAAAGCATTAATGGCGAGTTTTGAAAGCCAGATTCAAAACACAACACACTGCATAATTCCATTTGTATGAAATTCTAGAAAAGGCAAAACTATAGGGAGGACAGCAAACCCCTGATTGTTAGAGCCAGAGGTGTGGGAGGATATTGACTACACAAGAGTGTTGAGGAAACATGATTGTGGTAGTGGTTTTGTGACTATGCATTTGTCCAAACTCATCATGTTTTACACTTAAAAATGATTAACTTTTTTTAAGATTTTTTTTAAGATTTTATTTATTTATTTGACAGACAGAGATCACAAGTAGACAGAGAGGCAGGCAGAGAGAGAGAGAGAGGGAAGCAGGCCCCCCTCGCTGAGCAGAGAGCCAGATGTGGGACTCGATCCCAGGACCCTGAGATCACGACCCGAGCCGAAGGCAGCGGCTTAACCCACTGAGCCACCCAGGTGCCCAAAACAGATTAACTTTATGTTAGTGGGACACCTGGGTAACTCAGCTGGTTAAGGATCTGCCTTCAGCTTAGGTCATGATCCCAGGGTCCTGGGATCGAGCCCCTCATTGAGCACCCTGGTCAGCAAAGAATCTGCTTCTCCCTCTGCCCCTCAACCTGCTCCTGCACACTCTCTCTCTTTCTCTCTCAAATGTAAATAAATAAAAATCTTTTGTTTAAAAAAACCTTATTATATGTTAGTTATACCTCATAAAGCTGAACAAAAATAAATGAATAGGGAAATGATGGAAGGAAAGAAGGAAGGAAGAAAGGGAGAGAAGGGGAGAGAGAGAGAGAGAGGAAAAGAAAGGAGGAAGAAAAGAAGAAAGAAAGAAATGGAGAACACATCCTCCCTTCCTTCTTCTGGGAGAAAGAAAAGAGAAAGAAAGGAAGAAAGAAAGAGGAAAGAGCAAAAGAAAGGAAGAAAGGGCAGGATATAGGCAAGTTCTGGGACTGGACCTTGGAACTTGTAATGATAGAGAGACTTTACCACCCCGAGGCCAGAAGGGCTAAGGAGAGGGAGAGAGAATAAATACTCAGACTCACAGAGGGCAGCTAGGAGAGCACCACAGCTACCCTACAGGAGAAGAACCAGGAAAATAAGTGCATTCTATTTTCTCCTCTTCCATCTCATTGGCCAAACCCAAATGGAAGCCAGAGGACAGAGGAGCCCAACGACACCATCTGCTTGCGTCATACTCCCAAGCACAGAACAGAGTGGAGAAGGGGAGGGTAGGTCTGGAGGGGCGATCAGTGGACACACAGCTGTTTTAGAATTATCTTGTCAGTCAAGAAGTCTCTGCCCCTCACGCGCACACAGACATGCTCTCTCTCTCCCTAGAATAAATAAATAAATCTTTTTTTTTTTTTTAAATCAACTAGGATAATGTCTCTGAAACTTGTGGCTGCCAGTGAAGTCACATGCGCATGAATCTCTGAATCTCACTAGCTCATTGAGGAAGTGAACAGACTTCCTATTCTCCCACGAGACACCCCTCTCCCAACCATTCCAGGGAGCCCCCAGAGCAGAAAAGTCTCACATGTACTTACAAAAAGCTGGCTCCACCAGACATGAAAATAGGTTCCACCTTGTGGAACAAGCATCTCCGATTTATTTTTTTTATTATTTTATTTATTTATTTGACAGAGGGAGAGAGAGAGAGCACAAGCAGGGGGAGCAGCAGAGGGAGAGGGAGAAGCAGACTCCCCACAGAGCAGGGTGCCCGACGTGGGACTCGATTCCAGGACCCTGGGATCATGACCTGAGCCAAAGGCAGAGATGCTGAACGACTGAGCCACCCAGGCGCCCCTCCAATGCCCTGTTTATATAAAGTCAGGGTTGCAGGATAAAGTAAGCATAGTGGGTAGAAAGAATGACTTTGTCTTCCTTTGAGTAGCACTCAGGGAGAAGATCCCCAAATGTTTTGGTTTCTCCCCTGAGTTAACTCATACACACAGCTAAGGTGGCTCTCTCTGGAGCCAAGGATTCAAGTGCAAAGATTTTATCTGAAAAATTATTCCAGAAATACCCAGTATGAGCATTCCAAAAAGAAATATCCCACAAAGTCCCAGGGAAGGGACTCCCAGGAAAGTTAGTTGCTGCCACAGGCAATGGGCTCGATCCCAGTGGACATCCTCTGAGTCTGTGGGACGCACCTCTGAATTTCCCCCACAGAGGAGCAAGGAGACTGGGGTCTTTATCCATCAACTCCTATCCACCTCTCAGTCTTGAGGGCAATTCCTGCCCCACACAAGAGAAAGCCCCCAGGTAGAGAGTTTTTGGGGTTCTGAGACTCTGCCAACATCTGGAATGGTAAGATCCAAAGGGACACAATGGCAGGCCCACTATCCATCCCCTAACTCACCTGAAATACCATAAGAGCAGAGAGTGGGCCATATAATTCCTCATTCTACTCCCAACTAGTCCAGAATTTGGCATGCAGTACGTGCCCAACAAGCAACCAGAGGCTAGATGAACATGCATAAAATAAACTTAAGACAATGATAAAAGAGATTGTTCCATCTCCAAAGATTTATCCAGAGGTGGGGAGAGAGAGGGGACATGTATTAGTTGTTTCCACAGAAAGCCTACTTCTGCAAACCTGATTGTCCCTAAGTTTAACACACAAATACACACACACACACACACACACACACACCTCCAGTTTCAGAGCAGAGACCTCTTGCTTTAAGAAATCAGCACATCCCACATCCCACTGCTACAGTAACTGGTTGAGCAGTGGTGTTGAAGAGAAACTCCCCCCACTCCCAGGTAACAACTGGCCATGTCTGGAGACATTTTCCGTTGTTGCAATGGAAGGGGGGTGTTGCTGCAAGCATCTAGTGGGTGGAGGCCAGGGATGCTGTTAAACATTTTACAATGCATAGGATCAGCCCTCAGAGCGAAGAATGATCTGGCCCCAAATGTTGATACAGTCAATGTTGAGAACCCTAAGTCAGAGGACAGATACATGATCCAGTTGGAGCCAATACAAAATCAACCTCAAAACTAGAAGCTTCTGAAGGCACCTGGGTGGCTCAGTCGGTTGAGCATCTGCCTTTGGTTCAGATCATTCAGATCATGATCTTGGGGTCCTGGGATAGAGCCCCATGTCATGTTCCCTGCTCAGAGGGGAGCCTGCTTCTCCCTCTCCCTCTGCCGCTCCCGCCCCTCAGTTGTGCTCTCTTGCTCGCTCGCTCTCAAATAAATAAAATCTTAAAAAAAAAAAAAAAAAACCTAGAAGCTTCTAAAGTCTCTGGAAAGTGCAATATGGTCTATGCCCTTTGCCCTGATTTTGCTAACAGAGAAGGAGGGTTAGAGCTGTGTGGGTGGGAAGAGAGATTAGGCTGGGTCCTAGTGGAGCCTGAGGGTGACACTGATGCCCAGAGACAAATCTAGAGAGATAAAGAGAAATTCAGCCCTTGCTCACCTCATCTGAGCCACTAGATCAAATCTCCCCTGAAGCTGGTCCTCTTTAGTTAAATGAGCTGTTAAATTCCTTTCCTGTTTAAGCCAATTGAGTCGGCTTTTTTGTCACTTGCAACCAAGGGCACTCCAAATGGATAGGGTAGGCAGTCAGCGAGATGTGAGTGGGGGACAAATGCTTTCCAACTGACCAAAAGGACGACACCGAGTTCCACGCAGCAGAGACAGACCCAGGGGGGGCGCGGAGAGGATGGGCGTGCATTCTCCCCTCCAACCACTGCCCTCCAGTAACCTCTAGCTTCATAATGCGGTTCTGACACCCCCTTCAGGGAGGGCTTCCAGGACAGTTCCACGAGGACCTAGGGGTGGGTGGGGGAGGGGGGCCAACCCCCCACCAAGCCAACCAGCAGGAGGAGTCCCTTAGATGAGGCAGCCCCAGGCAGAGACCACCCAAGCTGTGTGCCGTTGTTTTGGCCTTACAAAATTGATGAAGGCAAAAGGGAAAGAAACCTATCATAAAGCAGATAAGCAGAGACGCTTCTTTTGAATCCCAGGCTTGTCTTCCTCAACCAACCCAGCTGCAACGCAGTATCGATTTGCAGAGCCCCTGCTTCCGTGAGGACGGTCTCAAAATGGCTCCAAATGATTTTGTACTGCAAAATAAAACCAAACCCCTGAAACCAGAGAGAGAGGTAGAGAGAGCTGGCCCTAGCTATGACCTGTGACCCATGCAAGTGTAAAAGCAAGACAACCCTGACCCCTCGTAGAGTTGCCACTTCTGGACCTGCTTACTCTCCCTTCCTGGGAGTACACTTTATCTTTTACTGTATCAAACTCTTGCTTGAGAATTTAGCTCTCAATTCTTTCTCAGCCAAACTCAAGAACCAAGAACCGAGATCAGCGGAGAGGCAGAGAAGGGACCCGGCCAAGGACAAAATGACAGGATGGACAATTAACCCAATCTCCTTTCCAGGTGGGTCCCCAGTATAAACACCACGTCGTTTGGGGGCCGAGCTGGTTGCAAGACCCAGAAACCCATTCAAGCTGGTATGTGGAAGGATCCATTCCACAGCGCAACATTATCTCCAGACCCCAAGGGAGGATGAGGGACAGGGGAGATTCCTGCAGAACCAGCGTTGGGCACTTAAGGAAGCAATGAATAAGGACCTGTTGAAGTCACTGGGTTGCATGCTCAAGTCACTGGAACGGACGCTCCATCTGGAACTGAGAGACGCCTCCAATGCTCTGGAGACATCTGAGCTCTCATCTCTGCTTCTGTCAGCCCCATTCTTCTGCTCTGTGTGCTCAGCTGCCCTCACCACCCCAGACTGGCCACCCATATTTCTCCATCTGCCTTTGGCCTTAGAAGTTCCGGCGACTGACCACTTTCTTAGCATCTCAATAAAAACCTTCGGGGGGGGGGGGGGCAGGGGACTCTGATGGGCTCACCTCGAGTCAGGTGACCACCTCTGAGCCACAATCAGTGGAGTCAGCTGTCAAAAGCGGAAGCAGGGGCAGGAGGACAAGCTAAAGGGCTTCGCTCCAAGATGGCAGCTCCCACACTGGCCCTGGAGATACGGAAGATCCACCGGCACCACCAACCGCGCCCCCCCAGACACAGACCAGTGACACGGAGTGTTAACTATTCCTTTATTAGGTGGTGAGGGGAGTGGGAGCTGTACAACACAAGGCCTGGGAACTTAGCTACACAGGGATTATGGCCAGAAGCCACATTACAAAAATAGCCTAAAAATACTTCTATTCTGCCCCCCCGGGGCTGGGCCAGGGGAGTACCAGGAGGAGGGGGTGCCACGCCGGTGGTTCCTTCCCTTCCTAGAGCCCCATATTTACAGGGAGACAAAGTGAAACGCACACATCTCCCCCGGTCGTCCTGTTCTCACCAGCCACCCCCACCCAGTTCTCCAAGGGAGTAGCCCAGGCTCTAGGGTAGGGGGGACCTGGGGCAGGCTCTGTGGGCCAGAAGGGTCCTTCCCCGGCAAAGCTATAGAACAAGTTCCACATGGAATGCAGTGAAGTGAGGGAGGCGGGATAGGAAAGAGGCTCCCAAGTCTCACCCAAGCCCTGCCCCGGAGGGTACGTCCAAGGGTGCCTACGTGGTACACACCAGGGTTGTGTACTCGGTACACAGGATCCCGGTCATGCCTGTGTACTCGGTACACAGAATCCAGCTTGGCCGAATGGGCCCACAGACTCAGCCCCACGGGGGCACTGGGGGGTTCGCGGGGGCAGGGAGTGTCTCCATATATATATTTTGTAAAAAATAATAATAATAATAAGTTTGCTTAAATGAATTTGTTTCTATACAAAATGTAAAAAAAAAAAAAAAAACCATAATAATAATCCACTCGTGTCAGAGTGTAAGGACAGAGACCAGAGAGGGCGGGGAGGAAGAGTGCGGGAAGGGGGGTGCAGGAGGAGGTCCCAGGCTCTTCACAAGGCCCAGAGGGCGGGGGTCAGCACGCACCCCCTATAAATAAAGGAGGACTGAAAAAGCCTAGGCTGGTGACCCATCTCAGTCAGCTTCAGGGGGGCGGGGGGGCTTCAGGAGGGGAGGGGGGGAGAGAAGAGAATGGAAAGTTCTAAAAAGAAAGAGAGAGTCAGGATAGGATGTCTGTTCGGCCCCCCAAAATCCAGGAACTGAAGAGCCTTCAGGCCAACACCTGCCTCTTGGGGGTGACTTCTGGCTGGGGCCCCAGCTGGGTCTGGGCCTGAGCCAGGGGGCCTGGGACAGAAAGGGGGAGCGGCTGGGCAGGCAGTGCCCCAGCGGCTGTGGCCGTAGGCCCCGTGGCAGTGGCTGGGCTGGGCGTGGAGTCCGACCAGTCCGACAGCGAGGGAGGCGAGGGGCTGGCCCAGTGCTCAGGGGACTCGGGGGATGGGGTCAGGTAAGGGTGCTCGCTCGGGACCCTCAGGAAGCGGGCCTTGGGGGGGCTGCCGTGGGTGCCAGCTGCCGGGTACTCTTCGCCGTGTCCCGCAGCCGCCAGATATGGCGGGGGCCGTTCCTGGGGGGACACGGGGGTCCCAGGATTCAGCAGCTGGGGCCCCGGCGCCAGCGGCAGCAGGAACGAGGGGCCTGGCGGGGCAGGTGGAGGCAGCCGGGCCCAGTCAAGGGGAACGGCCACGGGGTTCAGTAGACCCAAGCTGAGCACGCAGCCCCCAGGAGGCTGGCGCCCTAGACCCGCCCGGCCCGCACCACCAAGCTGAGCCAGGGACACGGCCGTGGCAGTGGCTGCTGCATAGGGCCCTTCAAGGGAAAAGCCACCAGGGGATGCAGGGGGCCCACCGAAGGGCCGCGGGGAGTCCAGCGAGTCCACGGGTGACAGTGTGACCGAGCTCTCGGCCAGGGGACCCGGGCAGGCCAGCGTCAGCTTCTTGCCCCGTCCCCGGGTGCCCTGTGGCCCCAGCCCCGCCTTCCCCGGTGGCCTCCGGCTCTTCTTGCCCCCTGACTGTGCCACCTTGAGGCCAGGAAGGAAGGCCCCTGGGGGGCAGAGGAGGGGCCCCAGGCCATGTGGGCCGTGAGGGCTACGGGGCCCACTGGGCTGGTCCAGCAGGCGCACGATGTCCTGGTGCAGCCGCTCCTGGGCCACATCCCGCGGCAGCCTGTCCAGGTGGTCCGTGATCTCACGGTTGGCAAAGTGGTCCAGCAGCAGCTTGGCAGCCTCGTAGCTGCCCTCCCGGGCGGCCAGAAACAATGGAGTTTCCTCCTGAGGGGGAGTGGGGCACAGAACCCACCAGAGGTCAGCATCACGAGAGCCAGGACTAACTCCTGGCCAAGATCTCATAGGCCCCTGGTGGACACTGAGAGCCAAGAATTCATACTCTCCAGCCCAACAGACTTGGCTAGAATCCCAGCTCTGCTAACAGAAACTGGGCAAGTGATCTTAAAGCACTTTCATCCAGGACCTACTAAGCACCACGCCTCAAAGCCAGGACTAGAGTAAGGAAAGTAAGGTACTCTCTTTAGGCACAACATTTAAGGGGTGTCAAAAACGAATCATCAAAATAAATGATATTTTAATGCATTACTTTTTAAATTAAGAGTATTGCAAAAGATACATAATGAATAAAATATCAAAATGTCCGATAAGGACAGAATCTACCCTGTGCCCCTCCAGGCCTCACTCTTCCCATTTACAAAGTGAGGAGAGTAACTTCCCCTTGCTAGGGTTTTAAAACAACGATCATAACACTTGTGTTTTACTGAGGATCTGCTAAGCATTTTACAAATGTTTGAGTTCACTGAATCCTCAGGAGACAAAAGTGTGGTGGGTCCTAGTGCTTCCCCACTTCAAGATGAGGACAGTAAAGCTCAGAGATGTTAAGCAATTTGCCCAAGTTCACACAGCTTTTTCCTCTGACCCTGGTGGAGCCTGTTAGGTCCAAATCCTACACTGAAACCTGGCTGCAGGCAAGACAGATGCCCCCACTAACTTACTTTAAGTGCTTTAAGATCACTTGCCCAGTTTCTAACTTACCCCGCCCTGCTCTTTGCCACATTTAGGGAATTGTTCCAGGGCTGACTGCCTGGTGGGTCAAGGGCTGGGGCTCACCTTGCTATCCTGCATGTCCTTGTTGGCTCCATTTTTGAGCAGGGCCAAGGTGGCCTCCACATTGTTGACTGCTGCTGCCCAGTGTAAGGCTGATTTCCCTGGGGGGGGGGGGTGCAGGAAGAGAGGTCAGGTTAGGACTGGGTTCATTTGCTAGGATCGCATGGCAGAGGGAGGGGAAGAATCCAGAATCTGGCCTTATAGGGGGGTGGGTTGGGGGGGGGGGGGTCTGCCATGAGTATCTGACCATGTGTTTGGATCCATGTATGTGCAGACCTGTGGAGTGACTCTGTCTGTCCAGGGAACCTACAGTGTGTGACTGTCCATAAGCGGGGGGTACTATGTGGGGCGCTGGTTATAGCTAGAGCTGGGCTTGTCCAGTGCAGTAGCCACCAGGCACATACTGCTCTTCAGATTTAAACTAATTACAACTAAACAACATAGGTGCTCGACGGGGAAAGGACAGTCTTCTCAACGAGCACTGTTGGAACAACTGGCTCTCCACATGCAAAAGAATAAAGTTGGGTCCCTACCTCATACCAAATACAAAAATGCATTCAAAATGAACCAGAGACCTAAACGTAAGAGCTCAAACTATAAAATATTTATAGGAAAACATAGGACTAAAACTTCATGACCTTGAATTAGGCAAAGGATTCTTAGATATGATACCAAAAAACAAGCAACAATAACAAGAGAAATAGATATATTGGACTTCACCAAAATTAAAATGTTTGTGCTTCTGCATGAAAAGAAACCCTATAAATGGGAGAAATAGTTATAAACCATATGTCTACTATGAGACCTAAATCTGGAACATATAAAAAACTCAAAACTCAATAATAAAAAGACAAAAATCCACTATGTTAACTATACTGGAATTAAAAGAATTTTTTTAAGTGATCTTCCCTTTTTTTTTTTTTTTAAAAGATTTTATCCATTTATTTGACAGAGAGAGCACAACCAGGGAGAGCAGCAGGCAGAGGGAGAGGGAGAAGCAGGCTCCCTGCAGAGCAGGGAACCCCATGCGGGACTCGATCCCAGAACCCCAGGATCATGACCCAAGCTTGAGGCAGTTGCTTAACCCAGGCACCTGGCACCTGGAATTAAATTTTTTCTTAAAGATTTTATCTGTTTATTTGATAGAGAGAAAGAGATCACAAGTAGACAGAGATGCAGGCAGAGAGAGAAGAGGAAGCAGGCTCTCCGCCGAGCAGAGAGCCCAAAGCAGGGCTCGATCCCAGGACTCTGAGATCATGACCTGAGCCGAAGGCAGAGGTTTAACCCACTGAGCACAAAAGCACCCCTGACATCTTTTAAAAAACAAAAAGACCCCCAAGTTGACAAAAAAAAAAAAAAATTAAAAATGGGCCAAGGATCAGAATAGACATTTCTCCAAAGAAGATCTACAAATGGGCAATAAGCACAGGGAAACACGCTCAATATATTATCCAGCAGGGAAATAAAAATCAAAACCACAGTGAGATGCCCAGGCACACCCACTAGGAAGGTACACACGACAGACAGTAACAACTGTTTGGGAGGACATGGAGAAACTGGAACTGGAACATTCATGCACCACTGGCAGGGGCATCAAACCGGGACGGGGACTGTGGAAAACAGTCTGGCCACTCCCCATGAGGTCCAACACAGAGTGATCACATGACCACACGACCCACCCAGCAATGCCACTCCTGGATTTGTACCCAAGAGAAATGAAAACATACATCCACACCAAAACATGAACACGAATGTTCACAGTAGTGGTAGCCGAAAAGCAGAAACAACCCTAATATTCATCAACGGATAAACCGATTAACAAAATGTATATCCATACAACCGAATGTTATTTGACCATTAAAAAATTAAAAACAGGGGCGCCTGGGTGGCTCAGTGGGTTAAAGCTTCTGCCTTCAGCTCGGGTCATGGTCCCAGGGTCCTGGGATGGAGTCCCACATAGGGCTCTCTGCCCAGCAGGGAGCCTGCTTCCTCCTTCTCGCTCTCTGCCTGTCTCTCTGCCTATTTGTGATCTCTGTCTGTCAAATAAATAAATAAAATCTTTTTAAAAAATTTAAAAACAAGTTAAAAGTACTGATCCATGCTACCACACTTCATAAACCTTAAAAACATTACGCTGAGTGAAAGAAGCCAATCAAAAAAGACCACATATTATTTGATACCCCTTATAGGAAATATTCAGAGTAGGCAAATCCATAGATAGAGAAAGTACATTCATTAGTGGTTGCCTAGGGCTAGGAAGACAAGATTGGAGGGGGTCAGTAATAGTGAGAGCTTGTGTTCCAGGTGATGAAAATGTTCTAAATTGTAGTGTGGTGACAGTGGCACAACCATGTGATTATATGAAAAGCCACTGGATGTTATACTTCCAATGGCTAAATTGTATGGTATGTGAATTATATCTAAATAAAGCCTTGAGAAAAAAAAAAAGCAAGCACAACAAAGGTTAAAAAATTAAATAAGGGTGCCTGGGTGGCTCAGTCAGTTAAGCATCTGCCTTCAGCTCAGGTCATGATCCTGGGATCCTGGGATCAAGCCTGGCCTTGGGTTCTCTGCTCAGCGGGGAGCCTGCCTCTCCCTCTCCCTCTGCCTCTCCTCCACCAACTCATGCTTACTCTCTCGCTCTGTTTGAAATAAATAAATAAAACCTTTAAAAATTTTTAAATGAATTAAGACATTTAGCCCTTCATTCACCCTAGCCACATTTCAAGAGCTCCAAAGCCACCAAGTGTGGCCAGCGGCCACCACAATGGATGGCACAGACCAGGAATATCTCCATCATCATGGAAAGTTCTATTGGACAGCGGTCCTCCAGAGCCACAGTTCTCAACTCAATTTGCCAATGTCTGAAGACATTCTGGGCTGTCACAGCTAGGGAGTGGAGTGCTGCTGGCATCTAGTGGGTCAAGGCCAGGGATGCCACTTAATATTCTACTTTGCAAGGACTGCCCTCCTCACAAAGAATCATTCAACCCCTAGTGTAAATGGCACAGAGGTTGAGAACAGCAGCTCCCAAGGATGCTTATGAGCATCTGTGTGAGATCCTCCGGCCATGAGGGCAGGTTGCTGTGAATCCACTTGGGCCAGGACCTGGGCCATCAAGCCATCTCCACAGAGGTAGATAACACCACGTGTGGATTTGGCTAATTCACGAACATAGTATGCCAACTGTCCAGCAGAGGGCAGCAGAGTAGGTTCTTCTAACAAAACAGATGGAAATGACGTGCCTTGGGGAAGGCAGCCTTTTTCTAAGTCACTGAGGTGTCCTATGGGCTAGGGGACGCCGTGAAAAAAGAAAAAAAAAGAATGTGAGTTTAAGTCCATGTCAAAGCCCTCATATGTGAGTTTCAGTGATTGGGTCTCAAAGTAATTCACCTAATTCACATAACATACATGACAGTCGGGGCCCAAGGGACACCCTCTAAAGCCTCCACCCACTGCTACTCCCCACAGCTTACCGAGCTCATCCACGGCATTGACATCAGCATGGCTGGCAATGAGCTCTTCCACCATGCCCTCCACCGCCAGGCGGGCTGCCAGGATCAGTGCCGTGGAGCCATCTGCCATGCGGGCATCCAGGTCTGTGGAGCGGTTCCGGATGAGAATCTAGAAGAGAAGGCATGCAGAAGGGAGGGTCATGGCATTAACAGAGGGACCAGGAGCATCCCTAAGTCCCCTGAATTCCCCAATCCCCACAGCCCCTAGACTCCACAAAGTTCGGGAAGCAGCTACCTGTCAGCCACCATACATTGCCACTTCCCAAATGAGAAAAACAGAGCTGTATTTTGCAGGACGAGGGCTCAAACCCAGGTCTGATGCGTGTGCCAGCTCCAGAGTCCAAAGGGATTGGTGCATCTCACCTGGAACACACCCTGGGCATCCGCGGTGACAGCAGTGTGCAAAGGAGTGCGCCCTGAGTGGTCCTGGGCATTGGTGTCTGCCCCCGCATCCAGCAGCCGCTTGGCGGCATCAGCCCGGGCATAGCGGGCAGCCAAGTGCAGGGCCGTCTCGCCTGTGCGGTCAGTCCGTGCCCCAAGCTGGGCTCCCTGACAGATCAAGTCTGAGATGATGCTGGCTGATGTGTCTTCTGCCTCATCCTCCTCGGTGGGCATTGGCTCCAGGGCCCCCCCACAGAAGGAGGCCAGCATCAGTGGGGTGAAGCCATCTGTGGGGACCAGGAGTCTGTCACAAGGGAGGTGGGCACAGGGACCTTTCCAGGGAATACCACTTAGGACACTGCATTAGGAGGAAATGGGACACATGGGAGCACAAGAGGGAATGGCGCGTGCACACACACCTGTGTCAGGTACCCCAGAAGCCAGCCCAGAGAAGGATTCACAGGCAGCCCTTCCGTGATTTGTCACGAGAGGGGATCCAGGAAGCAGGAGGGTATCCAGGAGGGAGGGAGGAGCAAGCCTTCAGCCTCAGGCAAATTCCCAGGAGGTTAGGTCAGCCTGATCCTGAAGGGGGACTCTGGAGGCTGAGCTGTACCTCAAACTGCTCAAGGCGAAAGAGCTGTGCCTTTCCCACGCCCCCACCCACCGGGTAAGAGCCACTCCAGGGACATAAGATCCCAGGCAGCTCAGACCCTGGTAGCTTGAGGAATTTCAAAAGAGAGCCACAGGAGCAGGCCGTTTGGAACAAAAGCAAAATGAGCTGGGGGAGAACTACCCTGAAATGTGGCAAAGACGGATCCAAGAGGATCCAAATACTGTGATCTGCTACATTCCGCGTGAGCATCTGCCCTGGTTAGGGGAGCCACGCGCACCCCATTCCCCACCCTCCAGCCTTGGATAGCGCTAAACCCAGTCCCTGGCTCAAAGAGAGCCTTTAGCCCCGCCCCCTGAATTTATCTGCATATTCCAACTCCCGGAGCATACTGATTAGCTGAGGGCTGAGCACGTGACTCTAGCCCATCCAATCAGAAGTCATTCTGGAACTTCTGCCGTTGCCGCTGGTAATACAGGTTTTATAAGGCCGGTGAGACTTGTGTCTCCCGCGCAACCAAGGGAACGCCTCCGCAGGCTGGAGCTGGGCGGCCGTGCGTCCTGGACCCAAAAATCCATGACGCCTCTGGTTACAAAAGCCAGTAAATCCCTTGTTTTACTCCACCTCGTTTGAGCTGGGCTATTATCACTCACAACCAAGAGTCCTGATTAAACACAACCCCACAGACGCACGCTGGACACAGCCAACTCTCCCCCAGAACGCAGACCTAGATGCAACTTTTCGCAGCAGGACGGGGAAGGGGCATCCTTGGCGGGGAGGCCCCGTCACTGACCTGGGCCTCGCACATTGACATCCATGCCATCGGCATCCACATCGCCCTGCGGGGGTGTCAACGCCATGGCCGGCGCCACACGGATGTCGGCAGCAACCAGGTGGTGTTGGGTCCACTGGCGGCAATCCACAGTATCCTCGGCCCCCACACCGGGCTCCTCTACCTGGAGGCACAAGGACCAAGGCTCTCGCAAGGAGTTGAGAGAGATAC